>NW_019718279.1:70865-71310 GCF_002891405.2 Cryptotermes secundus
TTTTTTTTCTCGAAAGAATATAGAATCAGATATTGTAATTTACAGATTGTATAAAACATGTTAAAATTTTTGCACTGACTCCAAGAAGAAATTTCCTAATTTTTTGTTTCCCTAGAAGAATTCATACGTTCTGGATACCCCTGAATGCAAGCTGGTCGATGACGACACTTGTGCAAGTCACGGAAACACCGGATGTTATGTCTAAAGTGTTTATCGGATAAAGTGTTTATCGGAACTATATTACGTACCACTTCTGGAATGAGGACGGAGGACGAGTGATATAAGCTCACGTGTTGTATATAGAACTCTACTAAACAATATGTGTCCTGTTCTTACAGAGTTCAAAGCTAGCATTCTTTATGCATGAGTTGCCGTACCGACACACAGTGTGCATCGTGGCTGGAAGCGTTCAGTCGAGTGTAAAATTTCAAAGTTCGATCGTAAC
>NW_019718279.1:71563-72286 GCF_002891405.2 Cryptotermes secundus
CATGCTGGAAGGGGTCCACCTCGCCATCAACGGCCAGGGGTCGAACCCCTGCCGTTTTATGGGAGATATCTCGATTATAGAAGGCCAAACCACATCACTGGCCGACTTGCTCTACTTCGCAATTGAGGTGTCGTGTGTACTTTTCGCGTGGGATACGAAAGACCGTCCGGACAAATTGCGTGAAGTGCGAAATCGGACTCTGCATTTCCGGATTTTTTTGAGAATTCCACACGAAGGCAACATTCCGGCAGATGATGCAGGTGGGAAGACAGACACTCCATGCAGATGGTGGCCAAAAATTACATAAGTACAACATTATTTACTACTTTAAAAATGTAATTTATGTAACGTCATCACGCGCGGACTGTGCGACCGGGAATCGAACCCCTGCCGTTTTATCGGAGATATCTCGATTATAGAAGGCCAAACTACATCACTGGCCGACATCCTCTACTTCGCAATTGAGGTATCATGTGTGCTTTTCGCGTGGGAAACGAAAGACTGTCCGGACAAATTGCGTGAAGTGCGAAATCGGACTCTGCATTTCCGGATTTTTTTGAGAATTCCACACGAAGGCAACATTCCGGCAGATGACGCAGGTGGGAAGACAGACCCTCCATGCAGATGGTGGCCAAAAATTATATAAGTAGGACATTATTTTCTACCTTAAAAATGTATTTCAAATAACGTCCGCACGCGCGGACTGTGCGACCAGGGGTCGAA
>NW_019718279.1:72746-73079 GCF_002891405.2 Cryptotermes secundus
AAGAAATTTCCTAATTTTTTGTTTCCCTAGAAGAATTCATACGTTCTGGATACCCCTGAATGCAAGCTGGTCGATGACGACACTTGTGCAAGTCACGGAAACACCGGATGTTATGTCTAAAGTGTTTATCGGATAAAGTGTTTATCGGAACTATATTACGTACCACTTCTGGAATGAGGACGGAGGACGAGTGATATAAGCTCACGTGTTGTATATAGAACTCTACTAAACAATATGTGTCCTGTTCTTACAGAGTTCAAAGCTAGCATTCTTTATGCATGAGTTGCCGTACCGACACACAGTGTGCATCGTGGCTGGAAGCGTTCAGTCGAG
>NW_019718279.1:73836-84153 GCF_002891405.2 Cryptotermes secundus
GTCCGGACAAAGTGCGTGAAGTGCGAAATCGGACTCTGCATTTCCGGATTTTTTTGAGAATTCCACACGAAGGCAACATTCCGGCAGATGACGCAGGTGGGAAGACAGACCCTCCATGCAGATGGTGGCCAAAAATTATATAAGTAGGACATTATTTTCTACCTTAAAAATGTATTTCAAATAACGTCCGCACGCGCGGACTGTGCGACCCCATATGGGGCCATTCGTACCGCTGACTTTATTCTTGCGACCCCATACGGGGCCATTAGTCGTTTAAAGGTTAAATGCAGGATTCTTTGCAAATATTTTGCCAGAATACTTTGACATAGGCTTTCTCCAAGTCTTAAACTTGGTATGTATCTTGCCACTATAAGAAGTCCATGTTTGTTATGCTTACCCTATTGAAATGTGTGAAAGGTATTTACAGTAGTGATCTTTAGCTTGTCAAATGTGTGAAAGTCCTGAGAAACAGAAGAAAATTGTCCTGGCAGTGAAACATAAGATTGAATGGCAACAAAACAAGGCAAAGATTATGGCATAGGGTTACAAGCTATACATGATATAAAGAAAAATAAGCCTAAGCTGATGAAATTTATAAGGAACTGCTGTAATAATGCTGGACCTTCTAATATAAGAGTGTAAAAAGTCATCAAACAGTGTGTTGAATGTTGTGCTTCTGCAGTGGCTTTGTTGCAATAAAGGAAAGGAATGCCCACCTTAGATCCCACATGCACAGAAAACCAAGTACTTATGTAAATCATTGGATTTGGGAATTAAGTACAAGGCCTCATCTGGATGGCTGACTAGATTTAAGCAAATTCTTGAAATTTCTCTGTAGGAAGAACTCCTTATAGCCAGTGCTGCTGCAGTTGATTCATTTCACATTGGTGGATTTCAGAAATTTGTGCAAATTTCACCAAATTGCCAATACCAGTGAGTCAGAATTTCAGTGAAACCTCCGTTTGGTGTTTCTTTGGGAGCAGTGGATTCGAATATTGAACTAAGGAAAGTCTTAAATTGAGAAACATTCCACTGTAACAAGGATATTTATAATTTGTACTGTTCATTTAATATTGTTAATGATGGTTAAATCATGAAAGATATATTGGGGAAGATTTGTAGCATATATAGAGGACACAGTTTTGTTGGAAACAGTTTCAGAGTCCCAGGCATAGATGGGTCGATGAAGATCATGATTATGATACTAAAATGGAAGTTAAAAAAATACGTTAACGTGTGACTTGGTTTCCTGGCTCATGGTAAGGTCCATGACAGTCTTATGGTTGTCATGATGAGCCATTGGGATTTCTTAGCCAAAGGAATAATCATCTGATACCTTAAGAAGATTCTTATAGCACAGAGCCAGTTATCACTCATTCATTGATCTCCAAATCTTTCTGCTTGTATCTGCCCTCAGTGCTTTCCTTTTTGTTATAGGAAAAACACAAGAAGAAGGATGGAAAGGGCAGTGATGTTTTTATGTCTGCTGAGGAATTTTCGGAGATGCTTGACAGTGTAGGAGCATCTGGTCTAAAATTGTCTGGATCTTCTGCTCTTTCCAACAGAGATAATGCAGGTAAGTACTGCCCATGTTGAATTGTGTATTGAAGCAGAAGACTGAAACTTCTGTATAATAATCCATACCAGTGCTCTTTCTTCATACTGCAGAAGAACTCAGAATATTAACACATAAAGGACCGGTCGCACGGTATCATGCTCTTTGCTTTTAAACGTAGTGGACCGGTTGCATGATATCATGATTCTAGGACACATTAGGTTGCAACACACTAAACCTTGCTCTCTTGCCACGCAACTGCATGACTACTGCATAATAAGACTCCGGAATGTTTGCTTAGTATTCAGTAACATGACCTCACTGTTATGTTAACCCATTACAAAGGAATTCAAGCTGTTTGTACCAGCCAGTAAGTTAGTAGTGGAATGTAGCGGCCTCTGTAGTCTAGAGGTAATGTTCCCACCTCATGACTCGTAGTACGTGGGTTCAAATACCCAGTGAAGGTCGTCGAATTTTTAAGGGCGGAAAAATTCAGGGAGCAAGTCCTCTGGGAGGGACTTTAAGCCATGGGTCCCATGTCATAGCTTTACAGCACGTAAAAGAACCTCATACCTCCAAAGGAGATCACTGAGCAAAATTGCGGACGTTTGCCGCCCAGCAGCAGTCACTAATACCTCCGGTAGATGGGGGAAGCATTATAGATACTTCTCAGTCAGTAGAGCCGGTCTCGCTGGCTGGGTGGGACTGATGGTAAGCACCAATACCGGTAGGATATAGAGGCTGGTAGAAATCATAGAGGGAAGCACAATGGACCACTACAGGTCTAAGTGCATGGGGAAACCCACCCTCTCTAATAACTAACTAACTAACTAACTAAACTAGTAGTAGAATATGGATCAAGGACAAATTCTTCTCCGATGAGCTAGCTTACGTGCCTTGTGAGGCGCATAGTGATGGTGACTCAGACAGTGGCAGTGACAGGGGACAACAAAGAATTGTGGCCACAGATAGTAAAAGTGACAGTAGCTCTGACGAAGATGGGGGTAGTAAGATTGCGGGGACTGCAAAAAATCTAAAAAAACTCACAAAAATCTAAACCCTGATTTGAAATTGAAATACAAAGCATTTCTGATGAATGTGGCAAAGGCCTGGGATACAGACCAGATGGTGGCAGCAGAACCAGAGTCAGACACAGACTTGGTGCGACCGGGCTCATCAACTCCCATCCCACACAGGCCTCATGTGGACCCCTCAGGGCGACTCTCGGGTGATATGCGGAAACATACCCTCATGAAAATTGTGAAGAGTGAACATTCCAAGGGGAAGCATCCTTCTAGGCAATGCCGTGTTTTCACAGTTCTCAAAAAAAGGAGTATGTCTACATTTGCAAGTTCTGTGTAATGCCACTTCACAAAGGGGAATGTTTCCAGAAATATCACACCCTCAAGCACTTCTAGGAGCATTAGTAAGTGTTCTCCAAAAATTTTAGTTCATAAGATTAATTATCACCGGTCTGCGAAGTGTTAATTAATGTTGTGGCTGCATTATTTTTTGTGGTTTCTTCAGTTTCTTCAAGTGAATGCCAGTGTATGGATTTAAGACATGCTACAGTTTTTCACTCATCTCTAAATATTATCCACTGATGGGTTATGCCACTTGAAATTGATGGCATTTAAGTATGAGGGCCAGAGCTGCATCATTGCAGTGACTGTGACCTATCATTATTATTAGTACAAAGGTTTCAATTCAAACGTTGGTTGTTGACTCCTCAATTTATAATTAACAAGCTTTTATTGTAAAATTTACTGTCTTCAAACGTTAGATGTAGTTATGTAGTTATGTGGTATTGCTTACCACAGAACTTATTTTATCATTTGTAGTTCTTTCTCATGCCATAACTAAGGCAAATTACACACTGGCATTTCACCTCTGAGCCTTGGCTTCAGTTCCAGGTGACACCACATGAGATTCATGATGGATGAAGTGATGCTGGAGCAGGTTTTTCTCCACCCACCCCCCATCATGCCTACATTGCTTCATTCTCACATGTCATTGCTCCCTGTGGTGTGCAGTAACTGACCAGGCAGCACATTGTCACTTTATCGGTCTTTAAGTTTGAAGCTTCATCTCTTTGGTTACAGAATAAGGAAGCTCATTTCTTTATTAATCTATAGTTCTTGCAGATATGTTCATATTGCTTCATATTTAGTAGTGTGTATCTTGCTAGTGACCCCAGGAATTGAATATATAAAGATGGTAGGTTATGTTGAGTTACATTTTATGTTCATGATTTACTTCCATGAAGACATGTACTTTCTGCACTGCCACAACTTTATATTCCAGTAATTTTAATAGAAATTCTTTTAAACTTTTTATTTTAATTTTTTTTGTGTCATGTGTATTGATAAATTTGGTTAATTTATATTCTCTGTCCTACAATAACAACATGGATACATAGTACTTGTTTCGTATTGTCACATATCACACTGCCTATAGACGGGGTTCACATTGGCATTTGGATTTATTAACAACCTACTGGTCGTAACTACAGATAATTCTTCCACTTGACTTGGTTCTTCATGGTTCGTCACACTAGTAGTGGTATAAAATGACTCATAGCACTGTCCAGTGTGATTGATTTATAAAAGTTGTATTTCAACATTTAGGAAACCTCTATTACAAAGTCATTAATATATAAAAGTTATACCTTGTAAGTACATTAAGTACTTGAAGTGGTTGGAACATTTGTAGGTTATTATAACTAAATAATAAAGTATTTAAAAGTAAAGTTATAAAAACTTTTTGTTAAAACTAGAACCAGTGGTTCGTGTCTTGAAATATCTTCTCCTTAAAAGAAGGAGATTGTCTGTCACGATGTAGTTTCAATGCCTTTAGTGTCATGGTCCCATTGTGCAGAGCACAACATTGGATGGTGCTACAAGTCATTTTATACTAATTCTTACCGCTTTACACAATTTACAGACACTCCACACTAATCTCTTCAGTCTATCAGTCTAATGTTCACAAATTTATAACACAGGAACTATGAGAGTCTCACTGAATTACTCACTCCAAATATTGCACATAAATAAAGTCTTCTAATCATACATTTAGTCTGCACAGGCCAACTTCTAATTCTTCTTCAGCTATGGACTTCCTATAGCTATATCCTACAGAGAAATGACACGCTTGCTTGTTTGCATGCTTCTGCCACTATTACTGCTACCCGTAGCTGCCCTGAACGAATTCTGTCACTTATGTAGCCATGGAACAGACATGTATAGTTAGTGCCTCATAACTTTAGCCGCACGGAAAGGTAAACGCTGTTGTGGCACACGTGAAGCTGTAAGCTTGCTGTGGTAATGTTCAGAGCTACTCCCCAAGCGGAAAACATTGCCTATGGAGACCAACTAACAAGCAACACAACATACTACACACCTGACCACACTCCAAGATGCTACATTCCAAACTGATAGTACCTGTGCTGACATAAGCTGATAAGACTGCCCGCAAGAGATGGTATGACCCCTCTACCACGGCTAGAGTTCCAAGGAACTAACAGTAGCTGCAGTACACATATCATGTGATTGCAATCCAGCCAGTCTATTGGCGCTTCGGTCAGATCAACAGGAAACACAGCTTCTTCTATTGTTGTGTCTTGGACCGTGTTTACAGAGCTTTTTCCTGGCAATATATTGACCAAATCCGTTACTGTATGTTATGCTATACCAAAATTGTGTTTTGTTATATACTTTGATGGATTGATATTGTTAAGTTCAGAACAATTAAAACAGTTCATAATGATTGTAATTATTATTTCAGGGGAAAAGCAGTTGAAGTGGGAGACTGAACGTGATTTCTGGTTCAACAGAGGAAAGAAGCAACCTGGGAAAAATAACAATAACAAGAGAAAGTGGAATAGCCGATCACATGGAAAGTGGAATGAAAAGACAGCTAAGAGAAGAAAGAAGAAGTGATAGGAAGTGACAGAGTGTAACATATGCCTCTTATGTTAAAACTTGTCATTCCGTGTTGTTGAGATCATCAAATGTGAAGTTAGATAGGGAAACACAGGAGAAAAGTGTACTTATATAATCTGAAATAAATCAGTGACTATTTTAAATGTCTTTGCTGCCTGATCTTGTTTTAAACTGTTGTCGTAGAATCTTAATTCAGTTGTCTCATCATGACCCCGCCTTCAGTTTGTTGATCCTGTTGAAGTTATGTAAAACATGTCAAAAACAGCATTCAGTTTTTGTCATTAGAAGGGAAGAAATTTGCTGTTATTTCTAAGTTTATAAAATTTCAGAATTATGTGCTTTTCCCATTTTGCTTTCCTGTATACAGGGTGTCCCAGGAGGAATGGAATGCCATTCCTTATGTTCCTTATGTTAAAGTATGCCGATATAACCCAAAACACCTATGTCCAAAGTTGAACGGTTACGGAGATAATGGCCCAAGAAAAGTGTGGTCTTCTGGCGGGTCCACGCACTGTACCTGTCAGCTGAGAGGCCTTATCTATGTTTGCCCTTAAGTGCAGTGATTCACCCTAGCCGTACTTATGTAGTTGGCCTATACCAGAACGCACAGTCAGCACGTTACGTCAGCGCTTGCCAGTCATGTGTCATGTATAGTGCTTGGAAACCCTAAGGACAATTATGACATGGCGAGCGAGTATTTTGTACTTCAATTTTATGGCTTCATGTCACTCACAAGTTAGTTTGATGTTACGTACATTATTAACATTACAGAACCCACATATTCCTGCCAGTTTTAATATGTATTTTGTAATCAACAAGTGTGCAACGCTGGTCAAAGTTTGACACTTCTCTGGCCATTATCTCCGTAACCGTTCAACTTTGGACAGAGGTGTTTTGGGTTATATCGGCATACTTTAACATAAGGAACACCTTCCTGAAGTTTGGTCCATTCCTCCTGGGACACCCTGTATATTACCATGCACCACGACCAGCATTCCAAACTTGGATTTAAATTTGTCATAACTCTTAGAAGGTGGCATTCTAATCCTCTAAATACAAGAAATTCTCTTCTTATTTCTTCAGTGGTGAGTGAAAATTGAGATTTTTTCTTTGCCTTTATATTAAAATAGCACTGGAAAATAAATGAAAGTTGCAATATTTGTTGGCAAAATTAATTTGAAAAAGAGTGCATCTGTGCCCTTTTCATGATTTCAAGTTGTGCATTCTTACAAACGATATTTGTGCTTCAAATTTTGAAATAATTACATGTTACATAGTCGTCATCTCATGTGAAAAGAAAATTTCAGTGTTTTTTCCGCCTGTTGTAGTGACCAGTTTTTCACCTCGAGTTCCAACTTCATCATAAACATTAAATTTCCCTTTTGATACCAGCAGACAGCAGTTATAGTGGGAGGTTCTGCTGATGATAAGGTAGGTGCAGTTTTTGTAATAATGACCAGCTTAAGATATGTAACCTTGAATTACGAACTAACAGGAAAATTGAGAAAATCATATAAGGAGCTTCAAAGTTGCTGCATATCTTCTGTTGTCAGGATGATAAAATCAGGGGTCTAAATGGGCAGGAAATATAAGGAACATCTGTAATATAAGTGCATATGAAATTTTGGTTCATAAACTTAATGGGAGGGAACCACCTCTGAACCTCTGAAATGGAGCCATTGATGGGTAGATAACTACTACTTTTAAGTGTTGCAATTTTAGCTGATCAGTTCCTTAATGACAGGTTTGTTGCGAGACTAATGCGAAATTAGGGATACATATTTTGAAACAGTTGTGAACAAGGGTCTATATGGATTTTGTAAAAGTAATAGAGTTAAAGTAGTAAATTTTGCTGTCTGAAGTCTGATATTCAAGTGAATCACAACACATCAGAATATTTAAAAATGCTTGATTTTACTCTCATGAATATGCCTCATAGAGTGTTGAAGTTCTTCCAACATTACAGAAAACCTTGTAGCTGCAGTCTTCAGGGTTAATGACTTAGGGGTATGGCAACTCTTATATATAGGTGTTCACATTAGATACTTTGTTCAAAATGAAGCCATGATTGGATGAACAGATCCACTGAATTCCCTTTCCTATCCGCATGGGAGGAGGAGGAAGAGGGAGAGGGAAGAAAAGGAGAAATTTCCTATCACCTCATGTCCTAAAAACAAAAAACGAACTCCTTGGTTTTACTAATGTTATATTTTAACGTCCTGTTGCACTGATTTAAGTCCATGATTTATTTAATCCGTCTTGCAGTGCATACACTCATTTATTTCCTTCTCTCCCTCGCACTACATGTTTCGGCATAATAATGCCATCTTCAGGTGCTTACTTATCCACGTCAAACCAGTTCATTGCATGCCATGTTCACACATTAAAATAACTAAAATATGTATCTATCATATACATTGTCAAACGTTAAAAATATTAAAATTGTTCAGGATACCACATCGCTACGTCGCCCCTCACTACGTCAGTCACGCCCATTCTCCTTTGTTGGAGCACTCCNTATATGATAGATACATATTTTAGTTATTTTAATGTGTGAACATGGCATGCAATGAACTGGTTTGACATGGATAAGTAAGCACCTGAAGATGGCATTATTATGCCGAAACATGTAGTGCGAGGGAGAGAAGGAAATAAATGAGTGTATGCACTGCAAGACGGATTAAATAAATCCTTGGTTTTAGTCTTCAAGTGAACTATACTGACTAAGTGAGCAACTGCCACTTGTCAGCGAAGTTAGTACCAACATTAGCAGATAGACGGTGTCGCATGGTCAAAGCAATGAATCCCTACAGCTGTTAATTTCGGTTTTCTATACCAGAGCTGGTATTTCCTTGAAATAGCTCCACAATTATCCTCACAAGGCTGAGTGGATCCCGTTACAGACCCACTACTTCTCAGAAAATCTGGTGGTGCCAGGAATCAAAACCAGATCTCTGGATCTGTAGCCAGGAACTCTGACCACTAGACCACAGCGGCAGTCATCCTAAACACAAGGTGCCTGAAATATTTTTCATCACCTTCTGAGGACCACCCGATCAGCAAACATTTTGCATCACATCATTTCATTACTCATGTAATTGCTGAAACATTTTAATAACCTCTTTAGAAGCTTATCATAACTTCAGATCATTTTTCATCACCACGTCCCACTACTTATTTACTTACTCATGGAGCTGAGCCCATCTTGAGGAGTGGCCAATTCTGCAGCTACTCAAGAATTTCCCACGATTTTATTGAACCCAAAGGTTCATTACCATTTTCACAAGAACCTTCCACTGGTCCCTATCCTGAACCAGACCAATCCAATTCATACCATCCCATCCTATCTCTCTAACATTCATTTTAATATTGTCCACCCACCTATGCCTTGGTCTTCCCAGTGGTCTCTTTCCTTCTGGCTTTCCCACAAATATCCTATATGCATTCCTCGTCTCCCCCATTCGTGCTACATGCCCTGCCCACCTCATCCTCCTTGACTTGATCATTCTACATAATTATACCTGGAGAAGAGTACAAGTTATGAAGCTCCTCATTATGCAGTTTTCTCCAACCTCCTGTAACTTCATCCCTCATCGGTCCAAATATTCTTGACATCCTCTTCTCAAACACCCTCAGTCTATGTTACTCCCTTAATGTCAGAGACCAAGTTTCACACCCATACAGAACTACAGGCAAAATTATAGTTTTGTATATTCTAACTTTTATGTTTTTGGACAGCAGATGAGAAGACAGAAGGTTCTGGACTGAATAGTAGCAATCATTACCCAAGTTCAATCTCCTCTTAATTTTCTCCTGAATCATGTTTTGATTTGTTATTGTTCCCAAATATCTGAACTGTGCTACATTTTCAAAACATCTGTTTCCTATCTTTATGTCATGATTCTGCCCTGAATTTTGGTGATGAGACAGCAACATATACTTAGTTTTCTCTGTGTTTACTTCTAGACCAACCTCCTTACTTGCGTCAATTAAAGTTTGGGTGTTTTTCTTTATGGTATCTATATTATCACCCAGTAGATTCACATCATTGGCATAGACCAACAGCTGATGTGTCAGGTTTAATTTCAGTCCCACCTGGTTTTCCTGGGCCATCCTAATGGTGTATTCTAAAGCAAAGTTGAAAAGGGGTGGTGATAAAGCATCTCCTTGTTTTAGACCATTCTGGATAGGAAAGTTATCAGAAAGTTGTTTACCTATGCAGACTTCACTATACGTTTCCTTTAAACATACTTTAATCAGCCTAACTAGTTTCATGGGTATCCCAAACTCTATCAGAATATTGTACAATATTTCTCTCGTAACTGAATCATAGGCTTTCCTGAAGTCTATGAATAGCTGATGTACTGTCCCATTGTACTCCCATTTTTTCTCCAATATCTGATGAATGCAAAAGATATGATCTGTAGTTGATCTGTTACATTGAAACCCACACTGATGATCCCCAATAATTTCATCTATATATGGACTTAAACTTGAGAGNGAATTTGATCACTACCTGGCGATTTATACCATTTCAATTTTTCAATAGCACTTTCAACCTCAAAAGGACTAGGATCAGGTACTAACAGCTCTGCTATATGGATTTCTGTCTGCCTAACATCACTGGCCCTATGTGGATTCAATAACTGAGAGAAGTAGTTCCTCCACTTATTCAAAATGTTGTGGGAATCTGCAAGCAGATCACCATTCTCATCCTTCACTAAGTTTCTGCTAGGTTGCTAACTCCTCTTAAAGTCATTTATTCCTCTATACAGGTCTCTAATGTTCTTGTTCTTACTGTTCATTGCAAGCTCTTCAATT
>NW_019718279.1:84200-98635 GCF_002891405.2 Cryptotermes secundus
TTAGATTGAACCTCTCCATATGAACTCTGTGTGTTGTTTGTTTGCTCACTGCCAGTCTTTTCCTAACCTTTGACACCACCAGGTAGTGGTCAGCATCACAATCTGTTGCCCTGAATGATCGGACATCTGTCTATCAAAATATGGTCGATTTGATTGTGTATCTTCCCATCAGGAGATGGCCAAGCAAATTTATGGATGTTATGATGTGGGAACATTATACTTTTGACAGTAAGATTTTTTGATGTGGCAAAGTTTACTACTCTAACTACATTATCATTACTAATTTCATGCAAACTCTCATTCCCAATTGTTGGTTTGAAAATGTCTTCCCTCCCTACTTTGGCATTGAAATCTCCTAACAAAATTTTCATAGGGTACTTCGGGAATTTATCAAATACATGTTCTAGTTCTTCATAGAACCTGTCCTTTATGTCATCAATTTTATCTTCTGTTGGGGCATGAATATTCATAATGATGATATACCAGCGACCTTTTAGTATTATATATGATATCCTATCACTAACAAACTCTACCCTCTTATCTGCTGATACAATTCTCTTATGTATGAAAAAATGTATCCCTAATTCATGACTTTCATTCCCCTTTTCATAGAAAAATGTATATTTGCCTGCTGGTGCGATGCCATCTCCTTCCCATCTGACCTCCTGTACCCCTGCTAAGTGTAACTTATATTTTAATATTTCTTCCACCACTGCCCTGAGGGAACCTGCCCTATATACTTCAAACCTTCCATGTACCAAATCTCATGTCAATTTTCTTCATCTTAGGTCGTTTATCCAGAGGATCCATCCAGGTCCCAAGGCTTCTTGAGAACTTTCATAACAAGGGTATCTTTTTATGGTGAGGAGTTGTTAGCCCCACGCCCAACCTCCAAGCTGGAGGACCACCCATTGTCAGCTTATTCAATATATTCGCAGCTTCCCTCAAAACCTGGATGGTGTTTCCTTCATCCGCAACCTGAGGACGCGCCATGTCATGGTGACAAGGTACCCACCTAATATGGACCACTTCCCACTAACCATGTGGAAACTCCCATCAGTTAGCATCTGGCTCCTCTGTTCATCCAATCACAGCTTCACCTTAAACACACTACACGATATCTGTATAAGGGCTGCCAGAATTTTCATTCCAATAAGCATCAAAGAATTATGTGGTGGAATATGTAGGTGCAAATATCATGCTATATTGCCACACTGGAATCCCCTGAGTCTAACTTGTAAAATGGAGAGGTAGACTTTGCATATTTTACACAGCACAACTATTATACTGGATTTTTTAATAAAAAGTGCATAAATTCTACAAAATACAGGTAGTATTAAGGGATTAACGTATGTATGTATAGGTTAAGAAACATTATTAGGTTCAATCTCACATTAGTAATTTTAAAGGAACTGGATTACAGCAGACATCAGCAGGGTTGGAAAAGTATTAAGGGAGAATACAAAAACTCCTGTCAAAAAGAGGCTCAGTTACAGTATTTAGTTGTTTAATTCACACCACCATATAAATCACAGCCCTCTCTCTTTTTTTTTTTTGTGTCAAATGAAATTAATCTCAGTATTTTTCATATATTTTATTTAACGCCTTAAAAATAGGATTGATGAAAAATGTTACTGAAATTTCTGGTTTATGATGTCCAGACAGATTATCATTCATGTACTCGTACCAGGTGCTATTGGTAAGTTCCCAGAACAGGTCAAAAAAGGAATGCTGGCTTAACTTACTCAGTTTTGGCTGCCATCTCCTTCAAAATAGTCTCCTTGGGAATGTATGTAGTGATCCTATCATTTTTCCATGTTTCAGAAACACTGTGAAAGTCATTTTCCTTAATGCTGTTGAGTACTGCTTGCAGTTCCCCTTCGATGTCAGATACTGTTTCAGAACGGTGTCCCCTCAGTTTCATTTTCAATCTGGATTCTGAATGAAATCACTGGGCTAGGTCCGGTGAGTAGGGTGGATGGGGAATGATAATCATGTTAGTCACAAATTGTGGTTTTCAGGGATGTGTGGGCAGGTGGGTTGTCATGATGAAGGAGCCAGTTGTGGTTGCGCCAAATTTCCAGTCTTTTTCATTGCACATTTTCTCACAAGCATTTCAAAACATCACAGTATGAGTAAAGAATTGACCGTAGTGTTATCACAGTGAACAATCCCCTTCACACTGAAGAAAAAATGAACATGCTCTTTGTTGAACTCCAAACCTGCTGCACCTCTTTTGCTCTTTGTGATTATGGGCTCTTCCACTGCAACGATTGTTGCTTTATTTCTGGATCATAACCATAAATCCAACTTTTGTCACCCATTGTGATCCTAGAGATAAATGCTGGGTCCTTGTTAGCCTTCTCTCATAGCCCAAGACACATGTTTACATGCCACTGCTTTTGATCATTTGTCAAGAGTCGGGGAGCAAACTGTGTTTCAGTGTGGTGCATATTCAAATTTTCTGTTAAGATCTCCATGTAAACTCCATAACTGATCCCATTGGTGTCTGTGAGCTCGTGGATTGTTCTGCGATGGTCTTCATTGATGAGTTCTCAAATTTTTTCAACATTTTCTGTTTTGTTAGTGCTTGCTCCCCCTAAACATTTATCATCTTCAACTGACACTCTGCCGGTGTTGAAACGTGAATGAGAATGTTCTCCGAGAGCCTCATGAAGCATTTCAGGGGTTTTAGTAGCATATTTACTGAGCTCTGTGCAAAACTTGATGCAGACACATGGCTCAGTTTTGCCATCCATCACAGACAAAACGTAACACAAAGTCAAAAAAGCACTCACATAAAGACAATGCATGTGCACAGCGCAGTGTTACATGGCAGACTGATGCAATAGGCTTGTGGAAGTGTGACCGTGGCCTCCCCTCTCATCTTCTCTCACGGAGGCAGTTACAACAATAACAGTCCGGGAACTTCTTAACCATGTTTTTTAAAAGGAAATCCAAGAAACTCACTAAGAAGGGAGGAAGAGTAGGGAAGCACACATTTATGTGCTGAAAACCATCATAACTCTTTTTTAAAATAACAGCAAGACCAAAACTCAAATCTGTCACTTTATCCTCCTCCTCCCTATATGACTGGGTTTCCTCTGATGAATATATTTTCTTCAGTACTGGCTTCTTGTTTTGTACCTTAACATAAAATTTGAGACAGTATTCCTCAAATTTAACTGTAACACAGAGTTTTCAGCAGAGAAACTAGCATGGAAACACTCAGATTGCTATTCTTGGGCAGTCATAGTCATTTAGTTTGTGAAAACACTCTTTTCACTGGAGGAGATGTACATGGCATACAAGGACCATATTCAGTTCAGTGTTGAATGTTTCTAGTTGAAGTGTGAAGCTCATTGTAATGGCTGAATACATCTGCTAGTAGTTTTCAAATGGAACATTTTTCTGACTGAACTTTTCTTCTTCATAAGGCTCGACAGCTTCATTTCTTGAACGCTTTGGCCTGCTCAACAATTTCTTTCCAGCTACTTCTGTCCTGTGTGCGAGTTGTCCAGTTATTAATTCCTAAATCCTTTATATCTACCCTTACGTCATCCTTCCATCTGATCTTAGGTTGGCCTCTCTTTTTTATAGCGTGTGGCTGCCAGTCATATCCTTTTATTAGATTATCTAATTCATTTGTTTTAATTCTCCAGGAGCCATCATAATCTGACTCAACTCAGTCAGTTTAACTTTTGCATATGTCCACTCTCCCACTGTCTTAAAATGCATGTAAAGAGAATGAGAAAAATGTAAACCCTCCAAGTCATGTACCTTATGTTAATCTTAATAATCAGAAGTAAAAGTAAATTCATTAGTCACAGCAGTCGTAGTTATTAAAATCTGAATCTTGCAGTTGCAGGTTGGATGTTCCATGCCAGATTGATAAATTTCACCAAAAATCTGTTGCAGGGTTATTTTTTTAATACCTAGTATGACAATAGGTTTGTGTGACATAAGTGAGAGAACAAAATATGTTGTCTTACATCTTAGTGATTTTTAGGACATAGACTGCCACAGACACAATGCTGGCTGTTGTCATGTCAGTCACAGAAGCATTAAATGTTACAAAATGTATCTCCAAAATTAATGGAGATACCTGGATGAAACTGAAATAATGAAATTCACATAAGAAGCTACCAAGTAACGTACAGGATTTTATTGTAACTTGAATTTTACAAAGAGTGAAGTGTATACTTGGTAAAATTATGTCTGAAAGGAACTTGTGCAACTTCTAGTTATGTAACATTTGAGGAAAGGACATCCAAGTGAATATGTGAGATGGCAACCACTGTTTCCCCTGTGTGCAGTGTAGATATCAACTTGTTCTTTGATAACCATCTAAGTTATGATTGACTCCACTGGTGTATATTTGGTTATGTTTCACATTAACAAAATATGAAACTCTCAGTCATGGCTTCAGTTTACACTGTCTTTGTGTCATGCTTGTGAATGTGCTAACCTTTTATCCAGTTACCATCCCCAGATGGTATAGCGAATGGTTATGGGCTGCACGACCAAGCGGTTGAAGTTCGAGTACCGGTAGGGACAGCGTTTGAAAGCAGCTGACCTTTCTTCTGTTAAACTTCAAAAAGAATGTCCAAGTTTTCTAGAAAGCTCTTCCTTTTCTCACGTTATACTGACACGCACCAGGCTTAGCAGTAAGTAGCTTTTCTTTGCAGCAAAATATCTACACAGCACCACATCCCAGAAGACAGCATTCTTCATCACTTCAGAGAGTGAAGCATATTTATATCCTTTTTCAATTATGTGGACATTGTGATTGTAGAATTGTTCTGAGGATAATCTGATTCTTTGATATTCTGTTTAACTTTTATGTAACAGTTTGAACACTCACTCTCCTGGTATAGGTGAAATATGATGTACTTTGTGTGCAAACTCTTCCTCACACCTGTCATGCATGTCTGGTAAGAAACACAAGCAGATGAGTATCTGTAGTGTTACAATTTGTGGTGATGGAATTTTTTTTTGTTTTCAGATGCTCTGGCTTTCCTAATCACAGCCAGGGCAAATTTTTCTCTTCTTCTGATAAATTGTGAACATCCCAGTAGCCTCTAACTGGTGCATGTTACTCTGTGGCAATCATTTGCTGTTGGTTCACCTGCTGAAGTGGATGCCATTGTGCTGATTTACCTCTGAAATGTGCTATTATTAATATACACATGGAGTGGAAGAATGGTTGAAAACCTAGTGCTGCTGTAATAGTTATTTAATCTTTAATTCTATTTCAGAAGAAATCAAGAATATTTCAAGCTCTCCAAATTTTAGGTCATGTTACATACATAATAATTTCTGATTTAATCACCAGCGTCACTTCATGCAGTAAGTACTGTTCAGGTGCTTAAGCTGGTACTCTTTTTTTTATCACTCAGCACAATATTCATGTAATGTCAAAGCTGCTGAACTGAACTGTGTGCTGCTTATAAAGCTGTCATGTTTTGTTAAGATAAAAAATTCGCTTCCTATCATGCATTTGTTGATTTGGCATGGAATGATTCAGTTTCAAATTCCACCCATGAAATCAATACTGTTTACATTTTACATCAGTATAGTATGCAACTTATGAGTGTCATTGCCCTTATACTTTCCAGGTGCCATAGTGGTCTAGCCACCCCATCCATTTTAGACTTAGAGTTTATAAACTGATTTCTTACGCCAAGGTAACACAGTTCATCAGGACTAATCTGGAGGCAGAAGAAAGCTAGTAACATTACAAAAGAAGGAAGAACAGAAGGATTATCATGAGATTTATATCTCTCTTACAATTGCATGATAGCATCAAAGAGATAATAGGGCAGAAATGAATGCAGTTACACTGGCAAGTAGTCTGAAACCTGATGATGCTCTAGCCCATAAGACAGCGTAGGCTTCAGAGACCGAGGATGGATTGCTTTTAATAGATCTCAGTTGGAAAAATTGGGAACAAATGCTGCAAATACATCTGACGATGTATGTGAGACAACGTTACGAACCCTGCCGTCCGGTCTATGAAGTTGACCAGCAACACGGTAGAGACCGTAGAGACGGTAGAGACGGTGCAAAAAATAAATTATCTCTTGTTACTGTGCAACTTAAGCAGTGTGAGATATCGTTTTCTAAAATTGAGGTTATGCAAGTCTCTCGAGCTGCCATTTTCGCTCGGTGAAAGAGAGAACCGTAGATGTTTGGGCCACTGACCACAACACGATGAAAATATCATCTTTGACTGAGTTTGTGATTAAAATTTCTATTGAACGTAAGCCCGGAACTGGAATATCTTCGGTTTTGTCATTTTTTTGTACGGGAATTTAAACCATTCATATTATTTTTATCAAATTCTGCGAATGAACACTGCCTCGTTGTTACTTACATAAGAGTTTGACATCTTGTATAACAATTCATCATTGGACGATTTTTTTGTGAATGGAGAATTGTAAAGGAAATATTGTGCATAGATGAAAATGATGGATTGCTACGCACTTTTTCATTTCGACAAACTTGTTACGCAACGTAATTAAAGAAATAAAGTTACAAATTAATTGTGTCAATGTGACAGATTGTTGTTTCCGTATTTAATTAAACTCGTTCTTTATTTCGGTTTGATGCGCTGACAACATGGGTGTGACGTATTTCTTGTCTGCTTAGTGTGCAGGCTTGTGTCAATATTTTAATGTGTAATTAGAAACTGATTTTCGTCTATCTCTAAGAGTCCGGAATTGTGCAAAATTAGTACCAAAATTTATGTATGTTGTTAGTGCAAAATTAGTGTCAGATTTTATGCATATTATTTCGAAATGGCATGGCTTGAAGGTCTTTCGTCGTTGAAGGGACAAATTACGAGTTTTACAAGAGAGGTTTTGTCTGAGGGAAGAGATGAAATTCATGGTAATTCTTCTGTTTTCTTTTTCGCATGATATAACGATATATTTAGGATATCACAATATGCCCTTTCAGTTTGATGTAGACGGTCATATTGTTTTGTTTTGAATAGATGGGTTACATAGACATTGTATTCAGTGGTATAGGTTAGACATGATAGTTCATAGTTTACATGAAACAAGTTAAAGCAGATTGCTATGGATATGGTGACAAGGAGTGTTTTCCTTGGAGTGCTGTGAAATTTAAAATACAACTTGTCATTCTAGTAATATAAACTCTGTACAAATAGATGGCACAAAGTATTATACGTTAAAGAAGCACAATAGGTCACTGTGGTCGCAGTGCAAGGGCCAAGAGGGCCCACCCCTTGTACATTCATTCATTCACTATACGTTAAAAGGAAGGCAGCATTCTTCAGATAAATATCATAAGTAAATTCTTAATTTTATGAAAATGTGTAGTGAATTTATATTGTGATGGGTGTATTGTAGCACAAATATAAAAGTTACTCTCTTGAAATTTAAGATTTTCACAGTGGGGTGATCATCTGGGTTATGACACCATGTAGTTGGGTATGTGGGTGCCAGCGTTTTGCAGGAACATGCTGTCATTGTGCATCCTGTAGTTGGAGGCTGACCATTACTTCCACATGTTGGCACCCAGCTACCAGACTGCAGTGTGACATAACTCAGAATACCACATTATGAGTTTCTGCCTTGTTTGTGTTCATAGTAATCTCACAATTACTATCATAATCATGTATATTGAATATATACAGAGAGGTTACTAATAAATATATACGAGTTAAAATATGGGTTAGGATGCTTGCTTCTGAGAATATTACGTGAGGTTGGTTAGGTATGTGTATGTGTATGTGTGTAAGGGGTGGGCCATAAAATCTGAACCTCACACTACAACCTTCAATGATCTGTTATGCTTCCCCTTTGGATTAACCCTTTATTAATCCTACACTTCAAATGAAATGTAGGACTTTATTTATGGGGGTGTCATAAAAGCCACTTGGTTCCATGAAGAACTGACCCAGGTGACAAAATCTAAAGTAAGCTATGGCCTCACAATCACATAGGATATGTGTGAAGTTGGTCAGGTAGGTTGGCAGCTTAGTTGGGTGTCTTAACCATCTGAACATGAAGTAGGCTGACACTGTGTAATGAAGCTGAGAATCAGTACTAGAATGGAATAGGATTTATTTACATTCCATAGATCCTTCATAGGCCTAAGCAAAGGATGTGGAACATGTCATTATCAGATACACTCATTTCCAATACAAATATAAATACAGAGTTTTAACAGGTATTTGCACATTTACAGACATCTCTTATAATACAGAATTATACCAAAACAATTATATGAAGGAACCACCTTCATTATTACTTACTTGTAGTTAAAAGTAGGAGTGAAATTGGAAATACCGTTTTTGCTGGTAAATGGCTTTATAGCATGATTCAAACATTTGGTTGTAGTCCCGTTGCATCCCTCTTTTTTTCTGCAAGGGAGGATGCCAGTACTCTGTTATGACAGGTGTAGATGATATGTTTTTAAGTGTATTATGCCCTTTGACAAAAATAAATTAAAGCTGGTATTGAATTTCACATGTTAAAGCCACTAGCCATTGACAGTGAAGTTCCTTAAGTTGAAGTCATTTTCAACATATTTTAGAAAAATCAACAGCATTCTTGTATTCTGTAAAGGGAGATGCCAGGAACATAGGCCAGAAAATCATCTCTCTCTACATTTATTTACATGTTGACTTTTCTGTTTTTGAATGGTTACAGTCATTGATGCAAGTAATTTAATTTTGGCAATAAATATAGAAATTCAGATATACAAATTACAGTCAGAGCCTCTTGAGTTCCATATCACAGATTTTGCAACATGAACCAGTCAAATGGTAGCATCATTGTGTAGACGTATTTCACAGAATTAAGTAAAAATATCCCTTTAAAATGTGCTTTGCCTGTAGTGGAACTGTATTTTAGATTCTGGAGCCTAAATACTCACTGGTGCCAGTATTAGTTTCTAATTGCTTTCATTCAGTTAAATGTCTATCACTAATTGGTCTGTAATTTCTTCTGTGAAGAATGTTTTGCAGTATAAGATATTTCTCTTGTCTCTTCTGCAGATACAAGTTCAGAGTTAACTGCATCAAAGAAGAAAATAGAAGAACTAGAAGCATTATGTGCTTCTCAGAACATGGAAGTGAGTACAGACTCTTTTACTTCTTTATGTTCTTAGAATATTCAGATTTAAGTGCAAGTGAACTACTCTTGACATTCACATGGGACCCCAGGAATATGCCCACCCACCCAACCATACAGGGTTAAAGAAGTTGTGGCAAGTTTAGAAGTATTCTTATAGCATTCAGTGAGACCTTGGTTAAATAGGACTGACACAATCCTAAATGCCACCCAGATGAGGAGAAATTTGCCCCCCCCCCACCTACCCAGTTAAAAACAATATGACTCTCTCAGAACTTAACCTTTAACGTACGGACTTTTACATAGCCTGCAGCCATCTGCGGCCAGAATTTAAATCGCCCTAGGTCTTTTAACATTGCAAGCTTTAAGAAAAAACTACATATTTTCTGTTTTATGCAACAAAGAAATACAAACTAAAAACAACCCAAAAGACAATAACATTTTCTACATATACACAAAAGAGCAAATTTTACAAACGAAAATTAACTGTGATTATTTTGTCATGAAATGCAAAATATAATCTTTATTATGTTATGAAAGTCCAGAGGACTTACCTGTAGTTTTTTTTTTCAACTTTGAGACTTCGTGATATCGTAAATATAATTACACTATATATAATAATATTTTGTTCAGACTGTCTGCGAGTTTGAACTGCGTCACTTCACAGTTTAGGATACCTCACACTCTGATGCACATGTGCCACTCCTCGAAGCAATCCGCGAGAGAGAGCGCAACATCACACTTTTTGCAATAGAAAATGATGCTCCTGCTTTTCTAATTTAGTGAACACACACAACAACACATCTTTGTTTCCCTTTGGTTGGCCAGTGTTGCGAATGTTTCACCTCCAGTCAACCAAGTTGGGCCCCATATGAACTTTGCCTCCCCCAAGAAACGCCACTGACTGTGATATTCGCCTCATGAGATTGAAGAATCATCTTGGGGGAGGGAAGTTTCCAGCAAAATCAAATAAATTATGTTGATTGACAAAGTGACACTCAACTGTTAGTAATACTCGCAAAATAGTGATGCAAAGTACCGTATTTACGCATGTATAGGCCGCACATTTTTTGCCAAAAATTCAAGAGGAAAACTGGGGTGCGGCTTATATTTGAAATATTCGAAATCACACTTCATTTAAAAAAAATTATATTCATAATTAGTAATACAGGGTGTTCTACTCCTGAAATAATATTCCAAGAAAATTATTTTTTCTATAATTTCTGTCTGAAAATTGTGCTGCGGCCTATACACGCACGCGGCCTATACATGCGTAAATACGGTAGTTATAATACTAGTCGAAAAGAGTACCAGTCTGACACTGATACCAAAAGTCACAGTGGCGAAGATGCCTTTTACTCACAAAGTAATACTGGTTCATTGGGTTTATACCTCTTCCGAGGCACAAAATAAAAATGATATATAAAGAAATATATGAGTCTGACACTGACTTTTTAACTGATAAAGTAATATATGACAATCCGACACTGACTTCCTAACTGATAATTTGCTACTGAAAACCAATCTTTGAATACTTCACACTTCCTTGAAAGCTCTGGAAGCACTGATCTGCAAGCACAGATGAATATTTACTCCTCATTTCTCAAAACAAAGGTGGGCTCTATTTGGCTGACCAGGTCATAAACAGTCATATCTAAATGTAAACAGTATCGAAATCAGTTCTGCAATAAACGATTTCATTGTTCAGAGCTAATGAATGAACCACTGACATGACCTTGCTTGGGTTTGTTTTGGTTTCAAAACCAAGATCAAACTGTCAGCAGTCCCAAAGAGAGCAGTGTCCTGCCTCATATAAATATAATATAGGCCATAGGGGGGGTGCTGCTTGTTGTAGGTATACGTGTGTCCCAGGTGTTTGGTGCCATACTTCAGGAGCATACAGAGGGTTCCCTATAGAACAACTTTGAAGTAGGAAGCCATGTCTGCAAATGTAAAATAGCAGTGCTAGGGTGTCATTTAATATAATTTTGTTTGAACTTGGCACCTCAGTGTTGAAGAGCATGCACAGGCATATTACCCCCTCCAAACTCTTAAGACTCACCTACTAGAGTAGATGTTGGAATTGGCGCCCTCATTTTCAATGCATGCATTACATCGATGAAAGAAACTTTGGTGCACCATTTCAAATATTCCAGGTGTCTCACGGATCATGTCACATGCAACAAGTATTCTGGCCAACAGCTCGAATTTATTATCCACAGGCGTGTCGTAGATCAGGCTTTTCACATGGCTCCAGACAAAATAGTCCAGAGGTGTCAAGTCTGGGGATCAGGGTGGCCAAGGCACTGGGCCTCCTCTTCCTATCCAACAACCATGAAAAGCAGCATCCAGATAGTCTCATGATACAATGCTGAAGTGTGCTGGCGCTCCGTCATGCTGTATCTACATTTGCCTCCGCACAATGAGTGGCATGTCTTCTAGCAAAGTCAGAAGGATACATTCCAGGAATGCCTTGTAAATGGGCCCATTGAATCGTGGTGGTAGGAGGAAAGGCCCCATCAAGTGATCGCCAATGATGCCCACCCAGACATTGACAGAAAATTGTGCCTGGTGGTAACCAACTACAGTAACGTTGGGGTTTTCGTCAGCCCAAACATGGCTGTTTTGACAGCTGAACCAGCCATCCCTTGTAAACTGTGCTTTGTCTGTGAAGAACACATGATTCAGGAGGTTGGGCTGATGTAAACACTGGTTCAGTATCCACTGACAAAATTGAACTTGTGGTATGAAGTCAGCTGGACCTACGTCGTGTACTGGCGTTGGATGATACGGATAAAGTTGTTGGTCATGCAGGATCCTCCAGACACTTGATTTTGATGTCCCCACAATCTTGGCAATGGCGCGAGTGCTGGTGGATGGCTGTTCCTCTATGCAATGCAGTTCGACATTGAGGTGCCAAGTTTAAACGAAATGATTTTAAATGCTGCCCTATCTCTGCTATTTTGCGTTTGTGGACATGGGTTCCTATTTCAAAGTTATTCTGTAGGGAACCCTCAGTATGCTCCTGAAGTATGGCACCAAACTCCTGGGACAACCTGTATATATCGTAAAAGTTAATCACATTCAATAACATAAAATTATCCTTGGTGTTTGTAATTAAACAAGAGTCAGAAAACATTAATAAAAATGGTGGCTTCACCTGATTACAGCAGTTGTGTGTTTATAGCAGAATTGAAAATTCTATTGGAACAGTAATTGCACATATATGATACTTCCCTGTCATCCTTGCAGATATGTCCACATTGTATGAAACGTTCCACGGTTGTTTTATACTAGGTCTGGAGCACAGCCATAACCAAAGTGGAAAAATCTCTCAGTACACACATTTATATACTATTGTATAGGGTATGTAACAGAGTTTGAGAGTTAAGAGTTCTGTCTCATAGTTCTAGTGCCTCTTTCTTTAGTACAACTAACAATAACAGTCTTCATTCTGCGAAGTAAAAATATTTGTGTCATAAGTCTTGATTAGTATAAATAATCATATTTTAATAATAAATACTCAGCTATGTTAACTTTAAATGCAAAATATATGCAAAATGACTAAATAGTTTCCCGGAGGAAGGGAAATATTGAAGCTTTGATTGTGATGTGTCAGTAGTTTGCCTCTCCATGTTGTGTTTATGAGTACAGCGAAGTTATCTCGGTACGAAACTAATTAAGCACTGTGCCATGAAGATGTATGGGGGAATGAATGTATATATCCACATATTCTTGACCTTGTCAGAAATTGGAGATGAGTGGTCAGGTTAATGCCCCACTTGTTTAGTCTCAGGGAAAGAGGACATGGTATCCATTGGTTCGAAGGCTGGGTGGGCCCAAGGACCATTCGGGATTATATGGAGAGGAGAAAAATCTTACCCCTACCAGGACTTTAACACTGACCCCTGAACCTTCCAGTGTACAGTAGGTGCATAATTTTTTTTGGAGTGCAGCATAATTGGCATCTTAGCGCAGATATTCTTGATGTTGGCTTAAGTTAAAAATCGAAACAAAATCAAGTATTATCACAGAAGGTCATGATATACAAGTAATTAGATTACTCATACTGGGTTTTTTTTTATTAATAAGATAATTCAAGTGGAAATCTGAAAGACCCAACTGAAAATGCAGCAAAACATGCCATTGCAGTTTCTGGAAAATCTGAAGCCCTTGTCTGCAAAGTAAGAAAAACTAACCTGACACACACTAGTGGAAGAAAAGTAAACTCACATGGCAAGAAACACAAGCGTGTTGAAGATTTAGAAATTAAAAAAATGAAGAAAAAAAACATTATTCTCAGTGTAAAAGAATTAATGTAGCTTTAAGGGCAAACTGCTTGAAAAAAATAAAGAATGACAGTGAACTGGGTGTGAAGAAGAGAACTGCTGTATACTTGGATGAGACACAGATCTACCTGATATGTACACTTCGAAAGTGCTGGCAAGGCCGTGAGACAGACAATGTAATGAAGAATAATGGTGATTAGCATTGGATAATTGTGCATGCTGGTTCAGAGAAGGGGTTTGTTCCTAGAGCATTTCTGATTTTAAATAAAAAATGAAAGCAGGGAATACCACAACAAAACAAACTTTGAACATATTGTACCGTGTTTCGTTACTGAAGACGCCGTACGGATTGTTAATTGGTTTATTTAACAACCTACAAGTAACGGCTACAATTACTTATCACACAGTTGTGGGGTTTCACACTTTATAACCCTAATCGCATTAATCTGTATACACTGTTGTGGGGTTTCACGATTTATAACCCTATGCGCAAATCAGTTCACTCTGTCTTCAGTAGTCTACACGTTTACACAGTACGGGAGCTATATAAGTCCAACTGTATCACACACTCCCAATTACACAATTACACACATGTCCGGTACTTCTTTCCGCGACGGCTGCTATATTTCAACTCGACTCACAGGCTGCTGCCTTGAGAACTGTTGATAACCCACTCACTCGTAGGCTTGCTCGGAACTAACTCGGAACTACAACTGAACTCGCAGACTGCTACGTTACAACTCCTCGTAGCTGCTGTGCAGTTCTCTTATATAGGGGCTGTGTGGGCCTGTTACGTGCCACGTCACAGTAGGAAGCGGTGCCGCGTCACCGTGTTTGCGTATAGCCTAGCAACGATGTCACCTCACGCCGTCTTACGTCACCGCGGAGGGGGGAGGGAGCGCTGACTCATTCACCACGTCACTGTGGCCTGAGTTGCCACGTTATTGCTGGGTAGGGAGGGGTTCTCCATTGCGCAACATGTCACACTGCTCCCTCCTTACGGCTGTTCGTCCCGAATAGCCTAATGTGGCACCCCGTTCCT
>NW_019718279.1:99255-106761 GCF_002891405.2 Cryptotermes secundus
CAATTTATTCTGGGGTCCGCAATTTTTCCGTGTCGGGTTCTTCATAATCCGTCGATGTCGGTCCCTGCGCCTTTTCTTCTTCGGTTCTCCGACCGGCATTACTTCGGCGTCTTGTACGGGTAACTCTCGTAGTTCTGCTGCCTCAGATTTCCTGTGCACTGAAGCCGGCTTTTCATCTTCTGGACGTGCCTCCGTTTCTTGGTAGGCCATCGTCACTCCGACCAGTATCACTATGGGGACCTCTTCTTCTTGTGCCGTCCTTGCTTGGGTTGCTCTCATCTCCGAGGCAGTCTTTTCTCGCCAGGCTTTCGAGTCGGCGTCTGCCTTTTCTCGCCAGGCCCTCATCTCTTCTTGATGGGTTTTCATGCTGGCTTCCATTCTTGCCAGCATTTCCTCTTTGTCAGTTTTCCTATCTGCGTCTAATTTGGCCAGGAAATCTCTGTCTTTCCTCCTATTGGCCTCCATTTCTTCCTTGTCGGCTTTTCTATTGGCCTCTGCCTTCGCCAGCATTTCGATTATCTGCTGCATCTCCATTTTGTAGCAGTAAAATATTCGATGCACAACAATTCGTATGTGGCTTGTTTAAGATCGTAATCCCACTTCTGACACCAATTGTACCGTGTTTCGTTACTGAAGACGCCGTACGGATTGTTAATTGGTTTATTTAACAACCTACAAGTAACGGCTACAATTACTTATCACACAGTTGCGGGATTTCACACTTTATAACCCTAATCGCATTAATCTGTTTACACTGTTGCGGGGTTTCACGATTTATAACCGTATGCGCAAATCAGTTCACTCTGTCTTCAGTAGTCTACACGTTTACACAGTACGGGAGCTATATAAGTCCAACTGTATCACACACTCCCAATTATACAATTACACACATGTCCGGTACTTCTTTCCGCGACGGCTGCTATATTTCAACTCGACTCACAGGCTGCTGCCTTGAGAACTGTTGATAACACACTCACTCGTAGGCTTGCTCGGAACTAACTCGGAAGTACAACTGAACTCGCCGACTGCTACGTTACAACTCCTCGTAGCTGCTGTGCAGTTCTCTTATATAGGGGCTGTGTGGGCCTGTTACGTGCCACGTCACAGTAGGAAGCGGTGCCGCGTCACCGTGTTTGCGTATAGCCTAGCAACGCTGTCACCTCGCGCCGTCTTACATCACCGCGGAGGGGGGGAGGGAGCGCTGACTCATCCGCCTCGTCACCCACGTTATTGCTGGGTAGGGAGGGGTTCTTCGTTGCGCAACATGTCACAATATTTTGGAGTTGAGAAACGACTTTTGCATAACCTCTCACCAAAATGGTTTGTAGTGTTAGTGCATTAATGAAGTTCTGACCTTGGCATCAAGAAAAGCCACTTGGGAGTATCATGAGAGGAATAACATGTTTCAAAGAAGGAATGACAGAAACTAACTGATTCACCTTATCATATGCACCATCCTTTACCCAAGTACTTGATCGATTGAGTATTTGAAGGAAAACGTCATAAAACCATAAGATTATTTCTGTACCAATGTGTCTTATTGCAGTAGAATTCATTTGGAATAATGTTATATTTTAGCGTCCTGTTGCACTGATTCATGTCCATGATTTATGCTAACCGTCTTACAGTGCACACACTTTTTCACCTTACTCTTCTCTTTTGCACTACATGTTTCAGCACTAATGTGCCATCTTCAGGTGTGTCTCTATGCACGTCTAACTACTGCATTGCATGCCCTGATGTCTTCATACTAAAATGACCAAAATATATATTCATCATGTATAATAATAAATTTTAAATATTAAAACTCTTCAGGATTCGTCATCCTTACATCGTATCTCAATACACGAATCTCGCCAATCTTCCTCTGTGGGAGCACTCTTCCTACATTCATGTGTGTATTGTGCTCTTTGTTGTGTATTGCTCCTGTGACTGCATGCGTTATACTTTGAAGACCAGAGCAGTACAGCAGAGTTTTTCAAACTGTTTCAGAAAATATTACATCTCAGGATACTGAGAGCAAAAACAAGGGAGGATGAGAAAAGTATTATTTCACATGTAAAGAAAGCCAAAGCTCATTACTGGGCAAGGTATAATCCGGTAAAGAAAGAAGTTGAACAGATGATGATCAAGTTTGATGATAATGTTTCAAAAGTGGTTTGTGCAGCTTCATTAAATTGTCCCCTTCCAGCAGAGAAACAGATGATCATGCAGATGAAAATGTTTGAAGCATAGCTACACTTAAATTATTTTTATTGTATAGAAATGTGTGCTAATAATTTCACATTGCATTATAAAAGTAAGAAAATTTCAGTGAGTGTAGAACATTTTGTCATTGAGAGTTTCTCCTCTCTTCCATACAGTCAGCTGTTGCATCACCGGCACCCACACCAGTTAAAAGGTTAACATTGCTGAGTAACAGTACATGTTCCTTGTTTATTAATAAAACATCTGTACAAAATGACAGAATATTAAACACAGAGAAAAGCCTTCATTCCAGTTTAAGGGAAACTGTATTTTTTGACATTTATGCTGGAAAAACCATGGAGGTGTCTTTCAAGCTGGAGTTTCATGACAAGTTTATTTTCAGATATGACTGTTGGAAGGAAATGGAAGTGGAAAGCTTGGTTATGGGTATATTTGGGAGAATGGGGGGAATGATTACAAGAAAGTATGGACAGGAACAAGAAAAGTATCTGTTGATATGGAAAGGCAAAATTTGGAGAATACGATGGGAGGGAGAAGCTCACTAACATTGTATAACAATTTAATGAACAACTGGAGAAGAAGGAATGTGTAGAACTGTGTACAGGTGAAGACAGGAGAGGAATAATGTGGTGGAAGACTGGAGTTTGGAGACTGAGGGAGCTTATGAGGAACAGTGAACCTGGGATTTGGCTGATATGTAGTAAAGAATAAGACTGAAGCCACATATTGAGATGTGAAGGAACAAAGATTTGGATGGCTGGTCATGGTAGCTGAGCGCTCTAAGGCAGGGGTCTCCAAACTTTTCGAAATGCGGGCCACATTAGGAATTCAGCACTTTCAACGGGCCGGATAAAATGAGAAATTAATAACTCTAGGAATATGAGTTTTATTGAAAGCACAGAATTTCATAAACTAATTACAAAGTACGTGAGAATAAATTATCATATATTAATGACGACAGTAGCAGCAAATGCTCATATTTTCATCACAAATTATAATAAAGCAATTAATGTGAATGATGGAACTCTTTTTGCATTCTTAAAATCTGATTAAATTGAGTTGATGATGATCTGTTACAATTACTCTGCACCACTGCAAGAAGTCTTATGCACAAGATGGCTAGTAACGAACTGCTCGCACTACCTACATTGCCACAAAGTGACACTGCCGATCGAGGCTGAACAAGTATGAAGAAATACCGCGCAGTATACGGTCCAGAATTAGTAAAATTGTGAATAATATTAATATTAACATAATATTGAATATCAATATATTTTAAACACAATCTTAATTAATGAATTTGAAATCTATGAACAAGTATTTTTTTTACCAGTACTCATTGGAAAATTAGTTCGGTTGGCACATTTCTGCACAATTCTTTCGCGGGCCATAGTTTGGAGACCCTTGGTCTAAGGCATGCACTGTCTTCGCTCGCTCTGAAGCCGGAATCATGTGTTCGAATCCCACTCGTCATGGATGTTTGTGTGTGTTTTCCTGTATTTGTGTACAGGTAGAGGCCTTGCGACAAGCTGATCACCTGTCCAAGGAGTCCTGCTGTATGTCTGAGATCTAGTAAACTGAAGTGAAACGGAGAGTTTCATGGAGGTAGGCCTAGGCCCAAATGAGGGCTGTAGCGCCAATGAAAAAAAATATTTTGGATGAGGTTTAGAAATATTGATGCAGAAACAGTAGGATGCGACAAAAAAGAGCAGTGACAGAAAACAAGAATGTATATGTAAGTTTTGAGGTTTTCACAGCGATGACAATGAAGAAAGTTGTCTTCTGGGTTTAGGCAGTTGCAGTTGCTCTGAAGATGGAGGCGCTACGTTCCTCCGAAACGTCGGCCAAAACGAAGAATACACGGTGCCTAAACCCAGAAGACAACTTTCTTCAAGAATGTATATGTTTAAATGTAAAGAGAAATGGGTATGGATGGTGAGAAAGAAGAAGAGTGATATAGAAATAAATCTAGATGAGTAGTAATCAGGAAGGGTAGGAATGGGATATATGTAATTAAAATGTTAATGTACGAGTGTAATGAGTTTTGTACTATAGGAGTTGTAATTTAATTGGGATGCTGGAATGTAGGACCAGGGAGTCAAACTCTGGCACCCAAAAATGTACGTAAATTGTAATGGACATAATAAAGTATACGAGTATAGTATAACAGTTGTAAAACCTGCAATTGCATAACATTTTCTTCAAGTACAGAAAACAGTTCATGGAGTTCTTATGTAATCAGAAAAGTAATTCAGTGTTTTGTTAGATCTTCCTGCAACTTCTTTGTAAAGGGTTGTAGGAATTTTTGAAATTATCATTGTAGTTCTGTATCCAAATGCATCTTTCTTCAAAAGAATTAATTGTTACATTCAAAATGCAGTAGAGAAATTGTCTTAAACCTGACTTAGAACATGGAATGAGTTCATCAGAACATTCATAGATGAACTGTACAGTTTTTGATCAGATAGGTTTCTCATCTGAAAACCAGATTGACTGTCAAAGTACTGGTATGCAGCCATCTGTTTGGCATTTTCAAGAGCACTTAAATACCAATTCTTTTGGCAATAGGTCTTCAGATCTAGTATTGTAGGTTTTGTCTCAAAACAGCCTTAACAGCTGATGTGTTCAGTGTTTTCTGCTGTAATGTTTTGCAGGTCATGTTCACATGGGAACTAACTGCAGAGCACAGAAGCTTAAAACATTTTATGTGGTATACTAGTGATACAGCCTTATATCAAGTTGGGGGGTCATAGAACAAATCTTGGCTTATTTCATACTGCCACGTGTAGGGTGGTACTCACGAGGAAAATGACAGAATCTAGTTCGGATGATTGGATTTATTAGCACTTTGGTTACAGTCTCTCTTAATCACATTTAAATACAGTGCTATCACTTATTTACACACACACACTGGTCCTCTCCTACGTAGTACCACAACTAAAACATAGGAACTATAACATTTTACTGAACCACACAGTCCAAGTATTACACATGAATGAAGTCTTCTAATCACGCACCAGATCTTCACAGGCTGACTTCTTATTCTTCTTCCACAATGAACTTTCCATGCCTATCTTCCACCGAGAACTCAGAACTGAACTCATAGTGCTTTTCATTTTTTAGATAACTCCTTTGCACAGGCTCCATGGAAAACACTGTCTCCCATTCGTGCAGAAGCATTTTACAGCTGTGTTGCCTGGCAACAGAATTCGTATATCTCCGTGCTTTTGCTTGGTGCGGACCACATAGAAAACAGAGTTTTCCTTCTATTGTTGCCTCTATTCATGTTTACAGAGCTGTTGCCTGGCAACACATTGATCAAGTTCTTTACAATGCATTGCATCTTATATATTACACCAGTACCTAAATAGCCTGATCTATTCTGTTTTCCCATCTATTGCCACTCAAAGGTTTAGCCATGACCTTCTTCATACGTTTGTTTAAGACAGGCCAGTGCCAGGTAAATGCACTCAAGAAAACATATATCTTCTGAACAACATTGGAAAATGAAACTGCATTTCTTGTTCCATAGCAGCATCATTTAGAGCAAAGTAAAAAGACTGTGGACTTGACATTTAAGATTTTCTTTTCAGCCCAAGAAATTTAACCTGCCATATTGAGAGCCTTGTCATATGATTTCCCAAGTGTTTTCCATTTCTCTGTGGCATGCAGTAGTGTAGTTTGTTGAGGCACTATGCTACAAGTTGGAATGTTGCCGGTTTGATTCCCGATGTCACTGGATTTTTCTGTTGACCTAATCCTTTGATCCACACTATGGGCCTGGGGTAAAATCAGCCTCTAACAGAAATGAGTACCAGGAATCATCCTGGGGGGTAATTTTTTTTAATTCGCTAGTGGAGGGTGGAGTCCAGCTGGGTCCACTCGGCACAGCAGCCACTGATTGGTCTATTATACCTACCCAAAGTGATTATGATGATGAAGAATTTGGCAGAATGAAGATTGGCAGGGGAAACCAAAGTACTCGGAGAAAACCCACCCCACACACCACTTTGTCCACCACAAATCCCACTTTACCAGATCTGGGACTGAACCCGGGCCACTGCAGTGGGAAGCCAGTGACTAACCGCTTGAGCTATGGCGCAGCCATCCTGGGGGGTAAAGGGTGGACAGCACATAAGGCTGACAACCTTACCGCTATCTGCGAGCCGATTGTCTAGAGAAAATGTGGGAGCCTCAGTGTCTCAAAACCCTATGGTCCTTCATGGCCTGTTACATGGATTGCTTTACCTCTACCTTTTCACCGTTCCATTTCTCTTCTATTCCTGCCCCCAGACAGTATTTTTAATATGCTTCTCTACTGTTGCATCCCATATCCCCAAGCTCTGACACCCAAGTTTGCATGAGGGGACTGAACTGTTAGTGGCTGAGCAGCAGTGCGTATAATTAGCTGATGTGGATTCTGGCTCCTATAGTGTGTAGGAGGTTTGATGAAAAACCTAACAGAGCAGCAGATTGCTCTTCATATATGTCAGTTATATTGCAGTGATGATTGGTGATACAGTCATGATTGCAGGTGATGGAGGCGGCACCATTGAATACATGGAAGTAGAGTCCAACAGTAGTATAAAATAGAATCTCACAAAAGTATGAAATAGAATCCAACAGGCCCAGAGTAAGTCAGGCTTGTGAGCACCTGAACAAGAACAAGTTCCTTTCTTTTCATACTGCTTGCAACATATTTAAGAGCTATAAGAAAAACTTTGTGTACCATGACCCGTGCTAAAGACCACAAGTGCTTGATTTTCACCTTCTTAATAATCCTTATGTACCATGACCTGGTCTGAAATCCACAAGACCAGCTGACACACCATTACATCTCTTACTAGTCAGGCCATGCTCTGTCTAACTTGTTGAAATTAAGACTCTTTGTTATCATCTTACAATCTTTCCAGTACTGTTAACTTTCCCACAAGAGTTCAAAATAATTCTAGTTCAGCGATAGATAATATATTCATTGATAACTCAAAATTAAGAGACTATACTGTAGGACCCTTTATAAATGGCTTATCCGATCATGATGCTCAACTCATAGAAATAAATAATATTGACCTTCAGCCCAGTAATCAACAATATCAAACAGTAAGGAAAATCAACGAGCATACGATGGCAGATTTTGTCACAAAATTAAGTAATGAATCATGGGACAATGTATTTGACAGCAATAATATTGATTCTAAATTTAATTGCTTTCTGAACACATACTTGAGGATCTTTTATTCAAGCTTTCCCTTAAAAATAGTCAAAAATGAAAATAAAAACAAATCCACCTGGATAACA
>NW_019718279.1:108783-121974 GCF_002891405.2 Cryptotermes secundus
AGTGGCGGGGCGGGAACTCGCCTATTACCGTAAGAACGCGAGCGTTACGTTACCGCCACGTACCGCTGGGGAGGTAGGGGTCAACATGTCACAATACTATACCTCTCATAATTAAATCTGAGCAGTTACTATAGGGTGGCTGCTACATTTCTTTAGCCTTTTCAGCTGCTAAAGATGCAAGACAGTGTTCCTGAATCTTTAAGTCACACCAGCAATGGAGTAATACTCAGCACTTTTCAAGTTCTATATAATTTCATTTCTAACAGCTGTCATATCACGATACAGTGCCTCACTCAGTCCCCAGAAAACTAAATACTTTTGACCGAGGAATTCAGTAGTATGTACAAGGTGGTTCAAATATGACCGGGACTGATTTGTGTGTAAACAAGCCGCACTGCGCAGCAGCTTTGCGACCTTGAGAGAGTGAAGCCACAACCTCCACCCTCCCTCCTGTTCAGGTTAGAACCTGTTCAGTCCTGTCTGGGAGTTGCTAGAGTGATGAGCGAACAGAAGGTAGTACGGAGCGTGGAACAACGCATTGTGATCAAATTCCTTGGAGAAAATGTCCCGTCCGCTGAAATTCACCACAGACTCCAAAACAGTATGGGGAAGAGTCTCTCTCACAGACCCGTGTGTTTAAGTGGTGTAAATGCTTCAGAGAGGGCAGAGAGCACGTGGAGAATGAACCGCATGATCGTCGGCTGCGAACAACCGTCACCAAGCCAAACATTATTCGTGCAGACATGCTTATTCGTGAGAATAGGCTCATCACTATCAAGGAACTTGGAGCAATGCTGTCCATCAGTGTTGGTAGTGTAGAAGACATTGTGAAATGCCACCTGCACTATCGCAAGGTGAATGCACAGTAGGTATTGCGCACTTTGACAGACGTGAACAAAATGGTGTGCATGCACGCTGCCAGTCATCTCCTACATCAGTTTGAAGACGAAGGTGATGCATTTTTTAGGTCTATAGTGGCCACCGGGGAAACATGGGTGCACTACTTCATTCCAAAGTCCCAGCAGTCATCACGCGAGTTGCGGCATACCAGTTCTCCCAAACCAAGAGAGGAGCCGTTCGGCAGGAAAAGTGATGGCAACGTTCTTCTGGGACTGGCAGGGGGTTATCCATGTAGACTTTCTGACAGATGCGAGAACAGTCAATGCAGCTTATTACTCAGACCTCCTGGCAACACACATGAAGGAAAAGATCCAATCCAGGCAGAAGACAGGTGGAGAGCGGGTAGCCTTCCTTTCCTTCAAGACAATGCCTGCCCCCATATGGCCAAAACAACGATGGAAACCCTCCGGAAATTGAAATTGAACCTTCTGACACATCCGCCGTACATTCCCAATTTGGCCCCAAGTGATTTCTACCTGTTCAGAAAGCTCAAATCAGACTTGCAAGGCATGCGGTTTGTGGACGATGACGCCGTCATCCAGACTGTTCAGGAGTGGATACGCCGCCAACCACAAAAAAAGTTTTGGAAAGGGCAACAGGATGCTTCCAGAACGTTGGAAAAAATGTGTTCACTCCGTAGGGGAGTACGTTGAAGACTGACATGTGCAAGTAAGTGTTTGGCAATTATGGTTTTAAAAAATAATCAGTCCCAGTCATATTTGAACCACCTTGTAGTAATCATTACAGTACTGCTTACCAGTGTGGCAGATGGCAGCATTTATTATAACCTGTTGGATTCCATGAATTGTCAAGTTTTTGTTCAATCTGGATAAAAGTTTTACCTATTTCTGAGGAAATACAAAATGCTGTTGAATTTTCATGGTCCTTTAGTGTTTAATATAACTTTCTGCAAGCGTTAAATTCATCTTACAAGAGCACAATGTCCAGTAAATTAAGTAGTCTGCAACAAAGACAGAAAATTGTATTTTTGACAACAGTATATACCGACCAACTTCAGTTTACTTCTTTCCCTTCTTCACATGTTATTTGGTAATCTATAACAGTCAGAACTTCAAGTTTAGTATCTTGTACAGAATGTCAGAGTTGAATGGTTAAGGAGTCCTGTTTCTTATTGAGAGTGTCCCACGTTTGAATCTTGGTACAAAAAGCAGCTTTCTGAGTATTTTCATGGTTTTCTTCGTATCTTCATACCGATGCTGTTATAGGACCTAAAACAGACGATGACAACTTCCAAATTTGTTTTCAGTTCATCATTCACACAATGATCAGTCAGACAATAATCTTCTATTAAGAGTAGCCTCTGAAATATACCAAAAGCTTAATAATGAACTCTCAAATTAAAGTTTTCAAAGCCAGGATAGCTGAGGTAGATTCTGAAGGGTTCTGACAGTTGTGTTTAACGCTCAGGATTGCTGCGTTTTTGGGCATTATCCATCATCTGGTACCCTGAAGAACACAACTCTTTAGAAACTGGATGTTTCTGTCCTCAGATAAAGGGTGGGAGACACCTATTTCTACTGTGGTCCATGATTTCTGGAGTAATATACTGGAATTTTGTATAGATTGTTTCTGTAGACCTTCCATTTCAACATTTGCCACAGATAAAAGTTACACATTCAGATTAGGGAACATGATTTCCACACACTACTCATTATTCATCTATTGAAACAATCCATAGGGTCACCATCAATTTATGTGTGACGTTTGGTGGTGAACTGTCCCGATCAAAATACTCATAACTGATATTCAGTAATTGTTCAGTACTGTAACTCTCTGTGACTGAATGGTAAAAGTGCAGAGAATGCTCACAGCTGACTGGTCAAAAGAACAAAGACTCTGTGCACTTTGTCCTGCTGCAGGAATCTGTTTCTGTCATGACATGACTCATGTTTAAAGTTGCCCAGATCTGAATGTAATTTTTATCTGTAGAAATTTACTTGGATACTGGATGACACCATTTTCTGCCATTATTATAATATCGGGTAAATGGTTGCACTGAAGACAATTATTCAGCGTAGATGAGATATGCAAGTAGATCTTTCTGATATGTTGCCATGTTGTCAGAAAGAGGCTGCACATTAGCGAACTTCTCACAATGAACAGATTTACTAAGACCACAAATGAAGGAATGAACCTCTCTGTATATTCAAAGGCTCATAGGATTCAACTCCTCTAACCAGAGTAAGGTTTTAAAGCAGGTTTTATAATAATACATGGATGCTTATCAGATCCACCATGTCTGTCCATTTGAACTAATATAATAATGACTCCTTGAATGAATGATATTTGATGAGACTTCATATCTCAGTCCTTTCTGAGAAGCATTGAGAAAATATAAGGTCAGTACAATTTGGGCCATGTGCACCATCAGTTTACATTGATGTCAAAATACATTATATGTGTGTTTTGGCAGACATTTTTGTCAAATTCACTCAAGAAGATCAGTTGATTGGAAGTTTAGCCCATGGTAATAAATTTATAGGTTTACATAATAACAGGGGCTCTCTTGAATGGCTGGAACACTTGCAGATATTATGACCAACTTTTTCAGCATGCATATAAAATTAGTGTTTCATTTATGCATACTAGACCCAACATAAGCATAATGTAATGTTACTTGTTTACAAGTATGTATACTGATAGATGTGTTCACATTGAAGTTTATCAAATCTTAGTTTTTAACATTGCCTGAAATACAGATGTGAGTACAGTGTGTTTTATTCAGTAGAGTAGGAATGTATGTACATCATTTCTAATACCTAATATACGTAGGTAAGTCAATAATTATCCGCAATGTAGCTATAAATTTTATTTCAATACAAACAGAAAACTTACATTAACATCATTTTTCAACATAGTCCCCTTGCTTTTCAACGCACTTGGTGCATCGTTGCACAAGCTTCCTGATGCCCTCAGAAAAGAAGGCTTTCGGCTGAGCAGCGAGCCATGCATGCACCGCTTCCTTCATTTCTTGGTCCGAGGTGAATCAGTGGCCCCTTAATACCTCTTTGAGTGAATCAAACAAGAGGTAGTCAAGGGCCGAGATCAGGACTATACGGAGGATGAGCCATTACATCAAATTTGAGTTTCCAGAGGGTTTCAGCAGTGTGGGCAGCGGTATGTGGATGGGCATTGTCATGCAACAACACAACACCTTTCAACAGTAGTCCTTGGCGTTTGCTTCAAATTGCAGGCTTTAGCCTGTCAGTAAACATCTCACTGTAACAAGCATTGTTTATTGTTGTGCCCCTCTCCTGATAATGTTCCAGTACTGGGCCTTGTGAGTCCCAAAAAACTGTAAGCATCAGTTTTCCTGCGGATGGTTGGCTTTTGAACTTTTTTCTGCTGGGCGATTGTGGATGTTTCCATTCCATACTCTGCCGTTTACTCTCTGGCTCGCAGTGATGGATCCATTTTTTGTCACCAGTGATGATTCTGTCTAAGAAGACGTCACGTTCGTTACCATAGGGATCCAAATGTTGGCAGATGTCCAAGCGCGTTTGTTTATGCAACACTGTGAGTTGTTTTGGGACCCATCTTGCACAGACTTTATGAAACCCAAGTCTGTTGTGGATGATTTCATAGGCAGAACCATGACTAATTTGTAGACGATTTGCCACTTCATCAATAGTCACTCGTCTGTCTAACAGAACCATGTGACGTGCACGCTCATTGTTGTCCTCATTTGTGGCCATGGATGGTCATCTGGCTCCTTCCTCATGCGTAACACTTGTGCGACCATTTTTTAATTTTTCAATCCATTCATAGACACTCCGTTGCGGCAAAACACTGTTCCCATATTGTACTCCCGTATTGATGGATTGTGGCCCCTCATACACCTTCCGACCACAGAAACCGGATCACTGAACATTGCTCTTCTTTGGTGCAAACAGAAAGCAGAGCAGCCATGATTAAGGGCAAGGCAGCGACGATGGAACTGACCTAGCAACATCAAACCTGCGCAGAAATAATGACAAGGAAACCACGCATGGCGATGTTGCGCAAAACAACAGTGCTGCCAACAGAAACACAAATACAACTGCATTGCGGATAATTATTGACTTCCCCTCATATTATGGCATGTCCGCTGAAAGCCAGAATTGTGAAGGCAGAAGATATAGCCATTGCTAGGGAATGGGTGTGCTAGGCAGTGACTCAGTAGCAATCATATCACCTGAATAGAGATGAATGCAACAATGGTAGACAGCTCTCTCTAAACAGTCTGTGCTGGGGCTACATAACAAGGACCAGCTGGCACTACCCTGCATGGAGGCAGGTTTGAATACCTCCACCGTATCCCTGCGAGTCGTAGGAGGCGATGAAAAAACCCAGTCCCTGGGGGTATAACTGGGTGACCCTGTTCATGGAGGATATTATATGGGGGCCTGGCCCTCCAGGTTGGCGGAGTCTTGAATCTGAGGCAGTAAAATATGGTCATGAGTTCTACAATCATTGGACACAAGAGTGACTTCGCTGGCAAGGACGAGCAGCAGTTGTAAATGACAGACCTGACCTGTCATCAGAGAGGGTGCACCACATCAACAAACCTGCAACTGTCTGACAGTAATAAAAATCTGCTCTTTGGCCCCAGATGGGTGCTTGACACCAAGACAGACTGGCTGACTAACCATCAGTCATAACATAACTTTGACTTTGACTTGACTGCTAGTGCAGTAAGGGTCTAGAAGAGTCCTGAGGTGACAGAAGAGTACTATGAGTTTGGTGTTAGATAGTCCCAGCCTGGGAGTCAGTCCAAGTAGAGATCGCGTCAAGAGTCATTTAGTCGAGAGAGGGTCTGCAGGTAGACAGTCAGTTGAGAGTTGCAGAAGCCAGTAGCCGAAGCTGGGGACAGTTCATTTATTGAAGAAATTCATTGAAATTTGCAGATTATAGGGTATTGATTGCTCAAGATCCTTGTGATATTGAGTATGTGATAAGGAAACTTAAGGATGAATGTGAGAAATGGACCCTTATGATAAATGTGGAGAAAAAATAGTATCTATTGGTGAAAAGGTAACAGAGAAGAGATACAGATATGCCAAGGTCATACATGTTATGTAGGTATAAAAATCGGTAAAAGTTGTAACCACAATATTTAAATAAATCACAAAATTGCTTAGGCCAATAAAAAATTAATGCCTGTTTAACATTGTAAACAGATAATAAAAATCCGAAAGAATGTACTATGTGAAATGTTGCTCAAGATATTTTAATGTATGGATCAGAGGTGTGACAGATACTAATGAAAGACGTGAATAACTGTTATATATTTTTCTAAGATCTGTTACTGTACAAAATTGTATTACCTTGTGTGTAGTGGAGTTATTTTGCCCAAATCTCAGATACTTGCATGGCCGCCATGTTGATATTAGAGGTGGTACAGATATTGAATGGCTTTAAGTGATATGATGTTCATACCAAGGTTCACAAATCTCCTTCACTTGGTAGAGAAGTAACAGAGGCTGATTGATAAGATGCCCCATAAGCCTGTCTTTCTTTAAAAAATAAGACCAATACTGGTAAATTAAAAGTTAGCAGTCCAGCTTAAAGAATTTGTGGGAAAAGTGAACTTTAGACGAATGGTAATAAAAGCTACTTATTTCTGAAATAGTGATGATAACACAGTTCGTGGTAAGGATACAGACATATTGCAGATCATTCCCTACGCTCCAACCCTCCATCTTTGTGTACTTTGTGATTGGAGCTACCTGGAACTGCTCAAGCTTGTTTGAACGTAGGATACAAGTCAGGCCTTGTTCTTTGAAGTGTGGGAACGAAGGTCTAGCATAAGGAAAATGCGTTACACATAACAAATGAATCTTTCAGGTATACTTACGCTAAGATGGTTATTCTTACAGTGATACTGCCAACTGTATTTGTTGTTTGCAAACCTTAGTGCTATTTTGCAAATGGCGAGTGGCCGGGGTGGGGGGTAATGTGGCCAGAACACTACACTGATTACCCACATCCAGTCCGGTCTGGTAGTGGACATTGGCATGGGTAGACACCGTTTGCTTATTTACAAAGGACCCTTTTATTGAAGCCATCATCTCTGTATCCATACATCATAACTACCATTCCGAACAACGATACATGTGGAACCAAATTCCCAAACGAACATTGTAAGGTTTCCTTTGGAATATGTGTTGGTCATTTCCTCTGGCCATTGTACTGATCGGCATCATCTTCCTAGTTTAGGAAAGCCATTTTTCTCTCTTGAACACAGTGTCATTTTTAGATTGTACATTTAATGACGCCGTCAGTATCAGCTGTATATAGTGTCCGGTGATTGGATGATGAACGATAAATTGGGAAGGATATGGAAGGAAACGCTTGGGGTCTATTCGAGCATCTATCCCAGTATTTGCTTTTTGCGCTAGTTAGTATTTTTCTTTTAATTTCTTGGGGTGGGATGAGACTGGGTCCACTTGGTACGTCGGCCACTAATTGGCCAATTGTACCAACCCCGGCTGATAGATAATGAGTGTGAAGCGGTCGGTGGAATGAGAATTGGCAGGAGAAACCGAAGTACCCAGAGAAAACCTGCCCCAGTGCCTCTTAGTCCACCACAAGTCCCACATGTTCTAACCCTGGCCGCCGCTGTGGGAAGCCGGCGACTAACCGCCTGAGGTATGGCATGGCAACTTTGCGCTGGTTATCTGAAAGATTTAAATACAAACAGCCTACGTTTATAATGCAGGTCTGCAACACAAAATACGTGAGGTCGTCGACACATAATTCAGGAAAGAATGTAGTAGAAGCATTTGTCGCTTTACAAATAAGTGCTGTTAATCATCATTTCCAGATATGCATGCAAAAACGCATGTAGGGCTGGCAGTGCCTGACTGCTTGTATGTTCCAACTCTGGAACCGCTTGTCGGATTTTTGTGACATTCTTTATCGGAATATTTTCCGAAAAACTATCGAGCCATTTCAGTTCTCATTTAAATGAGACGTGTTTAACAGCGACTTTATGTGAAGAATTGCGTGCTCTTCTGCTTGTAATAGCTAAATATTCGTCGGAGAGAAAATGTTTCAAAGAAATATAGGCAAAAATGAAAACGTCGTTTTTACCCAGTGCATTTTCTCATTAAGTTTTGCGGTTTTCAGAATAATTCAACAAATTTGATGATGTGAGTACATTTTTAAATGTCGTATGCCTCCAGAACACAGTCTCCGTTAGTAGAAGCAAGGTTAATCTTTAATTGGTTTAGGCTATATTGCATTTGCATTTGTTTCTTCTTTTAATTTGGTGCTCTTTTGCAGTACAACGTTGGAGCTTTCGTTGAACAGTTTATGCAAAGTGATTCCAAGTCCTGTGGCCAAACTTTATTATGGGGAGATAATTCAGAGCAGAAAATTATCGTCGTTACCCTCGTTAGCCCTTAGTTGTGCTCCAACATCTTGTGTAACCGCCCGTTGTCTCCACTTACTTTAACTGTCGTCTCCGGCCGTTGGCTGCTGAGCTGCTACTGGTGGCGGCGGCTACAGCTGGCTTTACCCTGTACCACTTATCACCATTTACACACCTCTGATCTTTAGGACAATAGGCTGTAATTTGGGCGCCAGTAAACTGATACTATCAGTTTACAGATTCACGAAAGAGGTGAAGGATTCATGAGGGGTTGCTGTGGTGGGGTAACTAGTTCTCCGGTAGAGCTAAGATTCAGTTCTCAGGTCGTTTGGCAGAGTGTCGCTCAGGAATGGAAGTGGGAACTCCTGTTATAACACACACACCCACTTTGCTCCTCAAGGCACTTTATTCCTATTAGCTTGTTGATGATTGACTTTTAAACACTTGAGTACACTTGCTTGTTAAGTTATGTATCACACTGATCTTTGTCTGAATATTGAACTGTGTTACTGGTTTTCAGTATTCATTTCGATATTATAAATTCCACAACTGGTACTTTAATTTTCCGTTTAATTCCACTTTAGGACAAACAGTTGGTACTTTGGACACTGTAAGCGTCGTAAGTCCACAGATTTTACATAATTAATTATAAATTTTGGAGGGATGCAGATTTTGCGTCCGTATATTTCTTGAGTCGTGCAACAACTGACTAATTAATTATAAATTTCGGAGTGATGCAGATTTTGCGTCCGCATAGTTCTTGAGTCGTGAAACAACTGATTTAGCAGAATGTCCTCTTCTCAACTCTCGGAGACTTCTCGGTCCACAAGTCAACTCCCTAAATTACGAGGATTGGTCATTTTTTAAAATGGAAGTACCTTAATTAACTATTCCCCCAATCCGTTTAAGGATTACAGGGAATTTAGGCGCTAAAGACTTAACGTAAATCCTCTCAGTAGCTTGACAAATGTTAAGCTTGGCTTGGGGTTGAAGGACCACCCATCTTTAAATTGCGATGTTCAAAAGTGTCACAAATCGTATTTTCAAAGGACTCCGACAAGCAAAATTTTGTGTAACTTTCTAAAGGAACCAAGCTGCGGGGGGCCTTCCTATTTCACTTCGCATCTGTGTTGACCAGTGTTTTTCTTTTATCTTTTTCATTCGAGAGTTTGGGCTAAAACTCCTTCTTGAGAGCAAGAAATAGCCTATGTACCTCTCGTCCATTTGCTGTATGTTACAAGTAAACCTAATCGAACATGTTAATTAATATGGATCAAAACATGCTACTAAATTAAATCAAGCTAGAGTTGGCAGATCGGTTACAGAATGTAAATACATTGTTGTTCGATTCATTGCCGTTGTCAAGTTCTACCGTTTCGACAGTTTTTAAGAAAATGAAATAATATACCACAGCTGTATACATTCGGTTATTTACATTTAACGCCCTTATTTGTTACTTCACAGTGACTAGAGAGCAAATATTGCGAAGTTATTAACGATTTCCATTTGAATGTTGTAGTATATTGTCATGTGTATGAGCGTGACTGTAGACGGGGTTTGGATTGTGATTGGATTTATTGAACACTTATACACACAACTCATAACTGCAAGTAATCATAACAGCCTCCCTGGTTTACACACTCGAAAAATCACTGTTACTGTAGCACATATGAAGTCTTCTGTGTCTTCACTAGTCGCTTCCTTGTAACTGGTCCTAACGATTTCCTCTGCTAACGTCCTTACCGGCTGAAGAATATCCTGCGGCTGTCTAACTCCCAGGCTGGCGGTCATCTCATATGAACCATCTACTCATCTCTTCACTGACTAACTGCAGCTCCCAACTAGTCCCGCTTATAACATCTCGACATGCACCGCACAGAGAACACCGCTCATTGTTGTAGTTCGTCGTTTCCGTGCGAACATGTTTGTTTGCGAAGCCGTTACTCAGCAACGGCTCTTGTATATTTGCTTGAAGGCAAAAGATAGTCCAAAATCATATTAATAAAGAAATACTCATATTACAGTATTTGTAGTGTTTCCATAATTATTTCAAACCTCTGTAACAGTAAGTAACAGTAACAGTTAGCTGATCAATATGAGAAAAATCTGGTATAGAATCAATAAAAGAACTATTTTTTTCAAATGATCCATATCAGACTTCCTTACTTCCTTAGCATTAGACTGACAGACATCCCCACACACTGTTTTAGGCAAGTGTGAAAGCTTCGCAGATCCACTACTTCCACAGTGTTTGTAAGGTAGGCAAGAAATGGATCGAACTCAATAATGAGATCTGTCAAGTCAAGAAAGTCCGCGTTATGTGGCAAATCAGGCTTTACATTGATCCACATAAAAGCCAGTCCACATCCTGCCATTATGCTCACAACACATTGAAGTACATGCTTCAAGTACTCTTGCTTTTGTTTCTGTTCCTCCAGATGCAAATCGCAAATTAAGCCACGTTGCCTTGTCAGGTAAGCAGAGCTGTTCTGCGATCCTCGGAGTTTATGTGATTTTGAATTTCATTTGCGTTTTGCGAGTCATCACATTCGTCACTAGCTACGAGTAAGTTGTCAGTGCTGTTGAAAATACGTTGCAGACAAATCAGTAAACACAACCGACTGTCCATCCCCAAATTTATTTTTCACCATCGTCTATTCTGTAATTAAATAGACCCTTTGAACAATTCCTGATTTGGTTTTTGAATGATTGTTTTGGTTTCTCAAATGAGCTACTCCAATTTTGACACGCGAAAGAACCATTTTGAATCCAGGATTAAATTTCGTCCTCAGTCAGGACACCCGAGACACCAGTGTTATTGGACGATTTACACTATACGTATTTACATCAGTTGGGAGTTCAGATTCTGTAACATTCTAAAGTAAACTTAGTCCTGTTATGATTTGTATCTGTACAGACTATTCCAGTAGCAGGAGTGCATGTGTGTGGTTGTGGGCTTGCTTTGTTGGCTCTCCTGAGCATAAAATCCCTTTTCTTTTGCTCTAATGAAGTAGCTATCGAGTTTCGGTAATTTTTATAACTGCTGTTAATCTGCTGCTGCCTTTTCTCTTACGTGCACTTTCAGAAGTTCACTTCATTGTTAAAGCCCTCTGAAATAATAGGAGAAACAGAAATTAGACAAATTCTTTGAACTCAGTCCTACAGATTTACATTCATTTTATACAACACATTCATATATTATGATAGTTGCGAACAGTCACAGTTGAAATAAATTATATCCATTGTTGAGACAGTATTCAAATTTGATTAGATAAATAGGCCTTTGACTCCGTCTTTTTGTGCCCGTTGGCCTGTGTGGTGGTAAACGGAGTTGAGGTGATGGGAAAGTGGCAGAGATGAGGCGTAGTATGGAACGGGGCTGTAGAGTATGTTGTAATGTTAGTTCCTATTGCCTCCTCTTGAGGTCTGAGGTTAGGTTGGGTAACCTGTGGTTCATGCGAATAGTCCAGCAGTCCCGGAAGGGAAGTTGATTGGGCTCGGTGTGGATGAGGAGATAGGGTTCAGAATTGTGGTGGCGTATTTTATACGGAAGGTTATTTAAGCCAAAGCGAGTTCAGTTATAACAGACATTCGTAGTTATCTCCAACATACGCAGAGGCCCCTCGTAATCTGAGGCCCTAATAACCCATGGCTTGCTTAGCTCCTACTTAAATATTGTCACGTATCCGGGTAACACTACAAGAAATGAATGGGTTCCGGTTTAGACGAAGCTTTTGTATTGGATAACTCGTTTACAATTACAACTACAATCACTCTGACATCAATTCTTCCAGACGATGCCACCTGACTAGTCCATCGTCTCTGATCTGACCACTGATCCGGTCTTCTCTGATCTCCTCCCCTCTCCGGTCTTCTCTGGTCTCTCCTCTCACTTCTCTGTCTCTTCACGAACGCATTCGGTTTCATAACTTCATAACTGCTTGTCGTACCGACTAGGGGACACCATCTCCAAAGGTTCCTATTTCACGTTTTCCGATGCAACGGTCTCCAGAATATTGGATGCCGCGAGAACTGAAGCGGTTCGGTAACCGTTACCTAGGAAACTGCTACGCGAAGCTCCGCTCAGCAGGTGGGGGATCAGGCTTTCAGGCGTCACATCACAATATGAAGTCCTCTTCAGTGGAGTGAGTAGCAACAGACATGTAGTAATGTCGGCTTTGAAGTGCTCACGACGGTGATCATGAGCACTGCTGTCGTCTGAGAGGTGCTTACTGCTGGTTACTTGCCTCTTTGGATTTCCGTTCAAGCCTAGGTATTGGGGCACTACGTTTCTCCGCAATGTCGGTAAACTTCTACCAGGGTACACGACGTCATATCCCTGAAGGACTCCGAATATAACAGCTCGATTAGTATAGATATAGAATTTAGGATACCAATTTTGAGGTATCATGTTATCTTCAGTAGTTTTTCTTGGAGGATATAGGCTAAAACTAATATTTTTGTTTGCCTGCATCTTTTTCTGAAGCACAATATTTGAGATACGGGGTTGGAAACACGAATATTGGCTAGTGTACACGGTGTGTCCAGAATCCATTAGGACTCTCTTTTTTTTTTCCCTGCACTGCCATCTGTTGGTGAGTTGTGGCGTTAAGATTCTTGACGTTTCAACTGTCGCTGTATAATTTCAAAGCGCAAGTATCGCTGCATCCTGTGTTCTGACCTTGAATGTAACAGTACTGTTCTGACGCTCGTCGGAAAATGGCGGTTGAACAGAGAGCCAACATAAACTTTTGTTTGAAGTTAGGCAATACAGCCAGAGAAGCATACGAAATGATGAACCTTGAATGTAACAGTACTGTTCTGACGCTCGTCGGAAAATGGCGGTTGAACAGAGAGCCAACATCAACTTTTGTTTGAAGTTAGGCAATACAGCCAGAGAAGCGTACGAAATGATA
>NW_019718279.1:122167-136646 GCF_002891405.2 Cryptotermes secundus
ATCTCAGAGTCCTCAGTCGTTTGTGGGCTAGAATTCTTCGAATTCGACGTGAATATAGAGAGCAAGGTTCCTGGTCGCTCCTCCACGACAATGCCCCACCCCACAAATCGAAGATCATGCGTGATTTTTTGGCCAGAAAAGGGATCATAGTCCTTGATCATCCTTCGTATTCGCCAGATTTGGCTCCAGCAGATTTCTGGTTGTTCCCAAAAATTAAGTTGGCGATGAAAGGAGACTGTTACCACACCATCCAGGACATCCAAAGAGAATGTACCGCAGTTTTAAATGTGATTCCACAAAAGGAGTACAGTGACTGTTTTCGACGACTTTTCAATTGATTCAGAAGGAGACTATTTTGAATAAAAATAGTGAAGTTTTGAAAATAATTCACGTCTTGTATTTTTAATGAACACAGTCCTAACAGAACCTGGACACACTGTGTATGTGTATATATAAGGTTACTATTTTGATAACGTTTATGAACAGTGTCCTTTTTATAGGATGGACTTTACTGTGAAAGTGGATGAGCGAAAGGAATAGTGATAATTGAGAGTACATTTGACATGGTTTTGCCAGAATATATTTTTAATGAAAATTTCCTTATGTGTTTAATAACCTAAAACTAAACAAGTTAGTAACTGTGTACAATTCCTTATCAGGTGCAGGGTTTCAAGGCATCTAGTGAAAGATGATTATTAATGGCGATTTTGAAAGAATCAGGTGGATACACCACGTCTGCATTTAGGTTGGGATCCAACATTGTCAAAATGGCTAGCTGAATTCATATATGTGGGGCTTTCATTCGGAAGTTCGCTAAATCAGATTCTGACTAAGATGTTCATCTCCATCCCTCGTGTGTGCTTTTGGCCACTGCAGATTTTCGAACCTTCCAGGCATGCGTCACGTTTATGTGAGAACGAAATGAATTGTAAGAGCTTCCTCTTGATCATCATGTCTATTTGTGACATGATGTGCCGTATGCAATATTAGGTATTACTTTTGATAAATAAAAATGTGCTTAATCTGTTGTAAAAGCAGTTTTAGAATAATTACTTTGTGTTTCAGCTGCTAATTGGCTCAGAATACCATATCTTTCTGCATACTATCTAAAACCCTAGAGATAAAGTATGCAAAATAGTATAACCAGTATTTGCCTGTTTTATATACTTATAATAAGGGAAGGACATAGATGGATGGTGTTTCAAAATTAAATGACTGAGGAAGATATACGGACTGAGAAAGATTAATGTGACAAAGAATGAGAAAATTTCACAGTAATAAATTATAAGTTAGCCTGTGTTCTTATTTCAGTGATGTTACAATAATTAACTTAAGAACGATATTGCTAGACAAACAGCTTATAGCATGTGGAGGAAGTGAGAAATGCATACACAATTTTGGTTGAATAATCTGAAGGAAGATAACACTATGAAGACTTAGGCGTAAGTAGGACGATAATGTGGGATAAGATGTTGATTGGATTGGACTGGCTCCAGATGCAGTGGGCCTTTGTGAATATAATACTGACATTTAACGTTCCAGAAGAAAAGACAATTTCTTGAGCAGTTGAATAACTTCCAACTTTTCAGTGAGGACAATGTATCATAGAGCTAGTTACCCCCCTGTCTTAATTATAGAAGAACTTTAGTTTAGTTATGTATTTGCAATAAAATACGACACTACCACTTTATACCGTGACTCATCCTTGAATCGGCAGAGGAAGGAGACCACATAACATCAGGTTTTCTGAAGCTAGAAACCAATGTTGTATCTTCACTGAACTCAGACTCAATAGGAAAGGTCTTCATTGGACACAGTTTGTATTTGAAAGTGGTTTTGTGAAAATGGTGTCACATTATCGCTTTATGCAACGTACAGTGCATCATGCTAGCACCTGGTATTGAAACCTTTCACCTCGCTATACCAGTGTTTGCTCTGCCCACAACAGTATCAGTTTGAAACTCAAACAGAACTGTTAGTATCACACCTTCTACATTTTGATTGGCTGTGTCATTATATAAACATGCCTGCCATCTGTACCCGATGTGCAATAGTGTGCTTTTGTTTGATGTGCACTCGAAGCGTGGCATATGGTCGTATAGGTATTAAGCGACTTATTCCCACCGTGGTGACTGTTAGCTAATATTGGGCGATAACACGTTCTCAGGGACGATAAAATGATGAAGCATGGAAAATAGAGTTTACTGCTCCAGACTGGGTTGCTCGCAAAAGGGGTGCAACAGACCTCATATTCCAACTGCACGCTGTGTCGTCCAAAAATATTAAAATGTGAATGAAGTCTAATTATATAAATTCACGAAGAAAATTTTCTTAATGAGAAACTGATAGCCTTTCAGTCACATAGTTGCCCACACTGTATGGAACCGGAAGGCGCAATACTGTGTTCACAAGAGCCTGACACTGAACTCCTTACTGAGCCAGATGTATCCAGTCCACTTCGGCACCCACGGTATCTTTAGTATTCATTGTAACATCATCCTTTGCCTCCTAATTGACCTCCTTTCAACTTTCATTAAATCAAAATATTATATGTGTTTCTCAACTGCCCCGTGTATTATCATCTCATCGTCCTTGAAGTGTGCTAAAGAGAAGGTGTCTTTTACAATGATCTGTCGTAATAAAAATATACCGTGTTTGAGAACTTACCTTCAGAGACCTGTATATTACTTAAGACCTGACTTGCAAACTCCGTGGAGTAGTCCTTGAGAAGTCGCTTGGCTAGACAAGAAATTGCCCACATTTCAAGATGCTGAAGGTCAATTGCCGTGATCACAAGTGCCCTCTGAGGCACCGAATGGCATTTTTTAACACCCTATTCTAATGGTCGGGTGTTATTACTCTTTCTCCCAACCTTCGCGGTTGGGAGCCACTCCTCGGTTGTCTGCTAATTTTATGTGATATTTACTCGCTTACCGTATATATCCTAAGTCGTCATTCAAATTTTGGTAAAATTCGATGTGAGAGGTCTATGCATAAGGTTAGTTGGTCATATTGAATTTTAACCATTGACTGATTAATGCCCATACTTTACGTAAGTTCATTAACGGACGTGTCCATATATTCCATTTGCCTTTTTACGTCTTTTTTCGTAATTCGGTATTGTGCGTTATTGTGCTGCTGAAGTATGAATTTTGTTCGTTCTGTCTGATGAATTTTGTGCGTTGCTGAAATACCCGTTTGTAAAGTGCTAAGAACGTCGTCGACAACTTCGTGTGTTACATTATAGAGTACATTCTTTTCAGACGTGTTTATATATTGTATAGAAAAGTTGTGGAATATCGAGGCGGGTTGTCTGTATGTACAGGATTTCTTTATAAGGAATATAAGAATTAAAAATTGTAATTTTTTCATGTCCTTTAAAAATAAGAGGTTGCTGTGGGAAACTCTCTGTTGAAGACAAAGAGAAACGGGAGTATGACGTTAAACTGAACCTTAGAGAGGTAGCTTTGAGTGTGGGAGGCGGATGGAACTGGCTCAGTTTTGAATCCGGTGTTAGCCTTTAGTATTAAAAGTATTGAACCTTTTTTTTTTTTTTTTTTTTCCAGTTNTACTCCAGTTTTGTTGTCATATGTCGTACGTAGTTGTGAATACTGCTAATGTGTGGATGGCATTCCTGCTTCATATTGAAGAGGTCCGATGTTCTTTTCTGGCCCCCACTCGTCAAAAGTCAAGTTACTTTACTACTGGCCAAGCAATTCGTCTCGGCGCCAAGCCCCTTTAGGCTCACGACCATTTTTTTTTTTTTTTTTTTTTTTTTTTTTTTTTTTCTTTTTTCTTTTTNGTAACATACTCTCTGACGAGAGAATGGATTTGTCTCTTATGAGCATGCTTGTCCTTTTTGTAAAATGTATGTATCACACACATATAGCAGCATGTTATTGAAAATTCTTCCTTTTGCACTATATACGTGTATATAAGTGAACCTTTAGTCCAGGCTTTGTAGAGCTGATCATCGCCCACACTCGTTTTGTTCTGACAGGGAGTATAAAGTTCCACAAAATATGGAGGCAGAAAATGAACACGCTTTCGCCGCCATTTTGAGTAGTTCCCATTTGATAGAAGGCGAGTTGGATCTCAAAGCCTGGGAGTAGACGGGGAAAGGACAAATTAGGAATCTCCGTCCCTTCCCTGAATTTTTCTGATACCAAATCATTGTTTTAAAACTGAACTGTATAATATATTATTACTTCTTTTCACATATCCCAGGGCGATAAATAAGAATTTTGTGGCTTCCCCCCCTGGACAGAAAAAATCCTAGCGGATCACATTTCTGGATCGTTCTATGCTGCGGCAGTTAATCTGCCTGTACATGTTGACAGATAGAGGAATGATCAGTTACCCTGTCGGGAATAGAATCCCGTCGTCCTGGCCGTAACAACTCTTTATTCAGTGCGTTAATGCTGATTATTTTCGGGCCGATAAAGGTTCATGGATCAGTGATTGGTGGGCACTGTTTTGCAGAAAGTTGGTAGGTTCCAAAGGGTTTGGCTGTGTAGAATATTTTTCTTTGACTGTGGAGAGAAAGTTTGATATCCTAAGGCATGTGCGTGTGTGCATTGGGTGGAGTGGGACATGTAAATGAAGGTATTAGTAAAACTTGTTGCGTATTGCCTTTGACGTCACTGATAGTATAGAAGAAGGAAAGGGGAGGCAGTTATTGTTTCTCCACTTCCTTCCTTGGGTTGACAACTTCCGTCTCACATTGAAGATAACCCTTCGAAGCGAAAGCTGTACACTTTTGAAAGTTCGGAATTTGTAGAGCAGTGTCGAGTGATAAGGAACTGGTTTGTGGATGTTTCTTGTGGGTTTGTTTGATATAGGAAGATGGTACTGCTTTTAAGTTTCGCGTTGCTTCCTTGCATGAACTCGGCTTCATTTAACTTGTTTCCAAAAAGAAAAGTAGTTTCTAGTACGACGCATGCCACATGTTTTTCCTCGGTTATCGTTTAACTCATCTGTCCATTTGTATGAAACCAGGTAGGATGTAGTAGTATTGTTTAAAATCTTACTTTCAGTAATTCCAATTTGACGCTGGACAATTGGTAATGTCCAAAAACTCAACATTTTTATTAATATGCCATCGCCACAAACTATTGTATCTTATTTACAGTTTGTTTTGTTTGTTGATAACGACGATTTTTGGAACGTTTCATTAATATTTTAAGAAGATGCAGAAACTTACCTCAATTAATTAGCCTGCTTTCCTTGTTTTGAAAAAATAAAACTTAGGAGTAGGCGATATCCATGTTGTCTGTGTGTCTGTGAATCTCCCCCTCCCCCATATTAACTTTTGAAGTCCTGAACCAGTCTTTATTAAACTTGGTATGCACGTAGTATATCATGGCGCCTGAGCCCGTCTCAACGGCGTACTTCATAAATGTCTCCCATCAGTCTGTGTATATGTATGTGTATCCCTCTTACCGTTGCTAGGCAAGGGATCGGTGAAGTTTATCCCTTCTTTCGTTGCTAGGGAACGGTTCCGTAAACACGTTCCCGCTGCAACGAATACACGCAATAACAGAAGAATTTTTGGACTGTCTGTGCGTCTGTCTGTGTGTCCCCATATCGCTGCTAGGTAGCTACTTGGTGAAGATCTTCCCGCGGCAACGATGAATTGTTGGAGGCCTCGGTTTCTGTGATGTCCGTGTCATATCAAACGAAAGTAGGCGATTAGTTCTTCCCAGAACTAATACAAGTAGAAATGAACCGGATGAGTCTTCTTGTAATTTCCTTGCAAATTCCATGGTGCAGGGTCTTCTTTGAAAATTTCATAACCGCCGAGGCGGTCAGGAAATCTTGCTTTTCCTCGAAGCTTTGTTACAGGTTTCATAACAGCCCTACATTTGATTCTATCCACAATCACTGAAGTCTAATCCACACGTTATGTCTGCATATTCCATTCTGATGTTAGTCCTTCTTTGCCTAGGAGTGTGGAAAGGGTATCTACCCTTGGGATTCCCCATTCATCTTTTGTATCCCACACAACTTATCCTCTTGATATGGAGTAAAGGATGCCAACTGTGAAACACGTAACATTTTGTTCTTAATCGACCTCAATCTTTGTCCTCTCTGTAGAGTGAGAGACCAAATTTCATACCCACACAAAACAACGTGTGAAATTATAGTTGTATGTCTTTTAGCCTTTGGGTTGTTAGATAGGAAGCATGTAGATAAACTGTTCTGAACTAAATATCCGAGGCCACGTTTTAAACAACTAGCTGCAGTGACCACAAACCTTATTACGAAGTTAATAGTCGCTCACCTAGTCAAGAAAACAAGTTTTTTAAACCTCTTAACAGAAAAATATGTATAAGTACTCATTGTTGTGAACTTCATCTCTCCATTTGTAATCAGTAAAGCAAGATCTCTTGGTACTATATCGTGGAAGCAGTACAGTATCGAGATGAAACTTGTGACGAAACTTCAGTGGCTGTCTTCTTGACTCCGTTGCATGTAGTCCGTAAGCGAACTATACCGACCGAGCGATCGCCGCTTTTCGGCGAAGTTACTTCGAACTTTTTGCACGTGGTCAGCGCAACGGATCCCCTAGATCCCCACGGCCGTTAATCTCGGTTTTCTAGACCGGAGTCGCTATTTCATTGAAATTGCTCCTCAGTTATCTTCACGAGGCTGAGTGGACCCCGTTAGAGACCCACTACTCAAAAAATCTGGTAGCGCCGGGAATCGAACGCGGAACCTCTGGATCTGTAGCCAGGAACTCTGACCACTAGACCATAGAGGCGGTCCTATCTTTTTGACATTGAACGTAAATATACTAGCTGGGGTCTGGATTTCTAACAGTATGACCGCAGACAGAGAAAGATCTCGATTACTTGTAGATTTTGTTAGGTTGTCATATGTAAACGTCATTTTCGTGTGAGGGTGTTTTTGGTTGTAAGGTCAAGCAGTCATCCCTCACTCTTAATTGTCCGGGTCTTATCGCTGAATAACTGTTAGATGAAAAATGTGTTTTTCACTTTGAGTATGCATGTCTGTTGCAGTAAAATAGTCACAAAACAGCTCCCTGATCACTGATGGTCGTGGGGCATGGACTGGTTAAGACCTTCCTCTTATCCATTCATTTGTGGATATCCATTTACGCTTATAACACACTTTCTGCGAACATGCACTAATTATTCACGTTGCTCTGAGACCTCTCCGAGATAAATTCGCAATATGTACAAGGGATGGTAGATGTGTTGAGGAGGTATTGAATAATTTGAAAAACACAATTCTGGAGAGTATAGACAGATTCATTCCGCATAGAATACTGAGGAAAAAATCGGACCCTAAATATTACATTGAGGGAGTGAAAAAGTTAAAGGTCGGAAGGCATTTTTTTTTCCTTGGCACTACAGCCCCAGTGGGCCTAGGCCTACCTCCATGAGCTTCTCCGTTCACTTCGGTTCTTCTAGATCTTACACATTCGGTAGGACTCCTTGGGCGGGTGATCAGCTCGCCGCAAGGCCTCTACCTGTACACAAACACAGAAAAACGCACACACAAACTAAACATTTATGCCCTGAGTGGGATTCGAACCCACGATCCCGGTTTCCAAGCGAGCGAAGACAGTACATGCCCAGAAAGGTGTATAGTAGAAGGAAATCAGAACAGCAGTACCGAGAGGAACTGAAACTACTATCGAAGCAGTTGCTATTAGCCAAAAGAGAAAAAAAAATGCACAGGAGATATTTTTAAGGTTTGTACTAAAAATGAAGGTAAGTGCTGGACTGAGTTCTACAAGTACGTAAATAGACGTAAAAGACAACAGGGAAAATGTTCCTGCGATCGAAGATGGTAATGGACGGCTCATTACTGATTCAGTGGAAAAGGCTAAATCCCTTAATTTCTATTATTCTTCGGTATTCAGCTGTGAGCGTAGCATCTCGCAAATACAAGGCGCTAACTCAGTTGAACCCTTCGCCATTAGTACTAAAATCATTAGTAAAAAGTTAGTAGCGAAAAATAAAAACAAATCATTAGGGCCAGACTGCGTTTCTGGCGAATTTTAAAACTGGGTGGGAAAGCCATGGTTCCATGCCTTGCGCGATTATTGGACATAACAATTAATATGTTATTATCCTAAGTGACTGGAAAAAGGCCATGGTGATTCCTATTTACAAAGTGGGTGACCGATCGCTCGTCTCAAATTACAGACCCGTCAGTTTAACCTCAGTGGTCTGCAAGCAAATGGAACACTTTATTGCTTCGTACCCGAGGAAAATCTTGGATAAAAGGGATTGGTTATTCGAGGGCAACGTGGATTCAGACCGGGATATTAATGTGAAAGTCAAGTAATCGCGGTTTGCCAGGACATTGCAGACTCACTGGATGACGGAAGTAGGATAGACGCTATTGTAATAGGTTTTACGAAGGCTTTCCATTTAGTTGCCCATGTTCGGCTGCTTAAGAAATTGCGGCCTCGGGAGTGAACTCAAGGGTAGTTGTATGGTTAAGGGCCGTACACAGAGAGTTAGAGTAGGAGGGCAATTACCGGAGGAAGTCACAGTAACGTCAGGAGTACCGGGAAGAATTGCACTAGGTCTACTACTGTTCCTCGCGTACGAACACAGAGTTAGAGTAGGAGGGCAATCATCGGAGGAAGTCAGAGTAACGTCAGGAGTACCGCAAGGAAGTGCACTGGGTCTACTGCTGTTCCTCGCGTACGAACACAGAGTTAGAGTAGGAGGGCAATCATCGGAGGAAGTCAGAGTAACGTCAGGAGTACCGGGAAGAAGTGCACTGGGTCTACTGCTGTTCCTCGCGTACGTACACAGAGAGAGTAGGAGGGCAATTACCGGAGGAAGTCAGAGTAACGTCAGGGATATCTCTTGTTTTGCTGTCCATGTGTCTCTCATTACTCAGCGACACTTTATCCGATGTATTGGTTGTGTACTTCGAACGATGAATTGGGAAGGATATAGAAGGAATCAGTCTTGATCTTTTCTTTAGGTACTACACAGATCTTTGCCTGCAGTAATTGAGGAAAACGACGAAAATTCTGTCATGATGTAATTGCCTCCACAGTCGTTATTCGCTCCCGGCAACTCCACAGTACGAAGTTGGTGTGCTCACCGTTACACGACGATAATCGAGTTTTCCTTGTGTAAGAGTCAGTATATCGCAGTTCTTCAGAAATGTAGTAAACATCAAGCTTTGGTCTTCTGTGCAAGGCGTATGAGGGATTTTCGAGGTGCCTGTTCCATCCTTCGATCGATTTCATCCATTTCTCTTAAAGGAACCCTCGGAGTTTAGTTCCCCACCCCTCCCACTATCGATCCTGCCTATCTTAATTTATTTACGATTCTGTGAATAGTTCTTATGTGTGGAACTGTAACATCCTGAAATTTAGGTCGGTATATTGTTATTAAGTCTCTTACACAACCACTTTCCGCAGAGGCACGGTACATGAACCTTCCATGTTCCAATGTGACATTTCCGCATAGAAAATAACATGATTGAGCGAATACTTAGAGCGGAGATCAAGTACAATAGCAGAAGCAACATGGGCTTCAGTATTTATGAGAAAACCATAACATAACTCAAAACTTCGCTTCACGTTAACTGTTCAACAAATTGATAGGAAATTTAATAAAATATTAATGAAATTGGTGCAAGGGATGAACATTTTCTTTACGATAATAATAGAGAACACTTACAGCATTTGCTGTGATATGGGTACGCTTTATTTATTTAGACTGTAGGTTTGTCGGTTCCGCAAGCAGTCGAATCCCCGCAGTCCGTCTTGACGGCGGCAGATTTCGATTCTTCCGCCTGAGCATGTTAATGATTTTCGAGATGCTGTAAAATGTTCCTTGTTTATAGAAATGGCATGATCCTCTTGTAAAACTCGCATCACTTGCAGCATGGATCCTAGCAACAAATAACTTAAAAGAAGCCTGCAGGTAGAGTTATTCCTTGTGCCTAAAAGTAACGCACTGAAGCCGTATATGAGGCTGGGGTTAGGACCTCTCGATTAGACGGAGAGGAGTGGTCCCCTTTATAGTCTTGCTCTTCTGTATCCAAAGAAACGGCTCCTGGTACTCATTGCGTAGGAGGATGGATTGAGTCTCAATTCGATTTGAGTGTTGAGGCGAAGAGAAACAACCCAGCCGGGAATCGAATCCTGAAAATTCGTTCATTGTACTAACTGAGTTATCCCGTCTCACGGGTTAATAAGTCTCACAGTTCGTGGAAACCCCCCACCAACCTTGAACCACCTACTCTGTAAGGGAGAGGTCATCAAGACGTGTACTGCCTATTCATTCGGTTATGCGGACGCCTGTCAGAATAATGTTCATTGTTTTATAATTCAGCCCATATCGCTGTAAACGACAGCCCTCCCCATTATGCGGGAACACGCAGTTCATTAGACCAAGGGACCCCAACGTTACCGAACTAAATACCGGTTGTAGTTCTCCCACGCGAAGAGTTCCCTAAATTGAGTTTAAATTGTTCGTATTCCTATTTTGTTGTGTATATTGTTTTTCTAGACATGGCCAGTAAAAATGTTCAGAACTTCCTTTGTGAAAAGGGAATGTCCACCACTTCGCTTATTTCAGTTCAGTTTAGTATGCGAGGGTTACTGACTGCGCTGTAAAATAAAGAAGTGTTCATGTGAATTTTATTTTGTTATATATCAGTCCATTGTAACCCAAATTTTACATGAAGCGCGACTTGAATTTCGAGTCGTTATAATCTGTTCTTATAAATTAATTTTTACTTCCTCTTGCTCCCACTTTGGAGAATAGGGCTGATTTCTCAGTTTTTTTTTTATCATTTTACAGACGGTAGGACTCCTTGGACGGGTGATCAGCTCGTCGCAAGGCCCCTACCTAAAAACAGGACAACACAAACACAAAATAAACGCATACACACACCAAAACATCCATGCCTTGTGTGGGATTGGAACCCACGATCCCTTCTTCCGAGCGAGTGAAGTCAGTACATGCCTTAGACCGCTGGGCTACCGTGACCGGCATAAAATCACTAGAGGGTGTAAAATGAAGATTACAATGTTACTTATCTTTATTGAGATAATTATGGTGTGTATGTAAAGAAGTCCCCCCAGAGGTGTCTCCACCTTGTCGTGGTGGTGGGGCTTGCGTGACTCTGTGACCTGGAGAGCTATGCCGGCGGTTGTTTAACTGCCGGTAGGGTCACCCATGCCAGAAAGGTGAAAGGGTATAGTCCAGTCTAAGAGAGACAACTAAACGTCTATGTATCCACAGTCCGTCAATAATGCAACAGTTGTTTATTCACCCTTTAACACTTAACACAACATGTTTCTGCCATAGATGACCATCTTCGGGTGTCTTAATGAATCCAAACTGTTACACTGCTCTGATGGACGCCAAAACCGCGCGTTGCAGTCCACTTAAAAATATAAAAATAACTAATTAAAATCCATTAAAATTTTCTGTTAAAGTGAACTGCAACGCTCGGTTTTAGCGCACGTCAGAGCAGTGTAACAGTTTGGATGCATTAAGACACCTGAAGATGGCCATCTATGGCCGAAACATGTTGTGTTAAGTGCTAAATGGTGAATAAACAATTGTTGCATTATTGACGGACTGTGAATACATAGGCATTTAATTAAATATTTTCAACAGGAAGCTGAAATACAGAATTACTAAGAGAGATACCCTGGTCTTCCAGGTTAGGGGCTGGGCATGAGGCTAACAGCCTCATCCTGTAAAAAGAATTTTGTTCAGAACCTAACAACCAGCCTCTGGTCATCATGCGTGGATCCATTCGTATGGCAGCAGCACGCATTGGTTATGGAGACTGGTTGTAGAGGAGGCCAAGACTTACCCAGGGCTGTTGCGCTGAGTGGTAGGTAGGTAGGTAAAGAAGTGCAAGGAAGAATACGTGCTTTCACTCTGTGCAGTGTTCAGTTCCTGTATTCATTATCTTTACTAATAATGTATTTGTATCTACTGCAAAGTAAGGCGAGAACTTAGGAATAGCAAAAAAAAAAATAGCCGTGAACACATTTAGAAAGTATGTATTCCACTGCCTACTTCCATTGAACCAGATTACGACCACATAACCATTACATCTATATTGAGGAAATGCCACTACGAATATTATGATTATATTTTAGTTGAATTCCCAAGTTTGTTTAATGTGTTGCCAGTCGAAAATAACCACTGACTTCATATCGATTAAGCAGGAGACAGCCAAAATGCGAAATGAAGGAGATGGCATAGGGATTCGATTTCGGCGCACTGCTAGCTTCACCCATGGTTATTGCTGCTGGTGAAATTAAGTATTATATGGATCTCCTTTCCAGATCTCGGAACTCCGACAGCGAAGTGCTGAGCTAGAGAGGCAGCTTGTAGCGGGAGCGGGAACAACGCCGAACACGGTAAACATCAAATATTAATACTAATATTCATCGACCCTCTGCATCAGGTGTGGGCAAACTATGGCCCGCGGACCGCACCAGCTTGTACTCCTACTCCCAAAGCTATTGTGAGAGATTTATGTATAATATATACCCGTGCTTATCCATTTATTTTAAAACAGAAAATTCTCCAGGCCAAATTATAAAATTAATGGTTCAATTCGAAACGAACTATGGGACATAAGGTTATAATGTAAAGGTGTGGAAGCAGTAAGTTTTTTATATCAGAGGAATAGCACCTTATTGCGAATGCACAGTCGGCATCCTTATAATAAACGTATTGCCACACCTTACTGCGCATGGCGGCATCTGTTTACCACTGTTGCGCTCCATATGCAGTTGAAGTTCTGTTGTCAGTTATCAAAAGTCCGGTCAACAATTGGCAGAGTTAGTATTGAGACAGGAACGTACTGTTAGAGCCCCGCCTTTGTGCAGCGTGAGAGCGCGGTTAGCAGGTGATAGTAGTCAGTGGAACTCTTGATTCAGCGTTGTAAGTGGTTCGTAATCGGTATCAATTGAATGCGACGAAGTAAATGTTCTGTTCTCAGTAAGTGTTAATAATTGCCCTTTCAGAACTAGGGAAAGGAATAAAGGAAAACGGACAGTGAGTGCAGAGTGTTTAACAGAGTATGGGAAGAAAATTCCCTCTCAAATGTAGGAACTGACACTCTGTGCCTTTGTAAGCATGTCTCTCGATCTTAAGCGTCGTTTCACTTTAGAAAATTAAACATGTTGCTGTGCTTTATGTTTGGATGTAAGAAATAGAAGAGCCAGGGCTACCATTGCTTCTGAAAAGAAAAGAAAAACAACATTAAAGTGTTTTAATTCCCAAAATATTGTGGATAGACCCTCTGCTAAGCGGCGACTGTGGACGGTTGCTTAGTAACGCCTGCAACATACAAGCACCCAACAACAGAAGAAGGGTGTTTTCTGTGGTCTGCGCCGCGGCCTTTGCTATGCAACGGCGCGATAAACACGCCTCTACAACAATTGAGGGGCTCTGTTTTCTGCATGGTCCGTGCCGAGGAATTACCTTGACAATTGGGGCGCAATCCCGTTCGAACCCGCCCTCTCATCAGAGAGGGCGCCCAACAATAACAACACTGTAACTGTCAAACAATCTGGCCATGAGTCCCAAATGGGGCTTGACACCAAGACTGACTGACTGACCGACCGACCGTCAGTCGCAATATGACTGACTTTGACACTGGTTCATAGGAGGCGACGAAAAGGGAAGTCTCAAATCTGAGAAAATAAAATATGGTCGAGAGTGCCAAGGGACTCGGACCCGAGAAAGACTGCGCTCGCAAGGGCCAGCAGCATATAGAAAAGACAGACCAGCCCTCCTCAGAGAAGGGGCGCCCCTCAAAAGCAAGACCGTAACTGTCAAACAGTTACAAATATCCAGATGGGGTTCGACACTAAGACCTACTGACTGACTGACCGACCGACCGTTAGTCACAGTGTGACTTTGACACCTGTTCGCGATTTGCACATGGCTTTCAAACTTCCTTACTTTTATGATTATGTAACAAAATTATGCAGGCAACAAACAGAAGTCATACAAAATCATGAAACTGCAGATGTTCTCAACATTGGACAAGGCGAAGCCCGACACAGGAAATATAAGAGGCTTAAACTTGGCGGCGGTCAAGTATACGACCGTTCAAGTCACTAGACTGCCGTTGTTGCTGGAGCTACTGAAGGTAGAGCATGATCTGCTGTACTGAGCCTGGTCTGACATAGGCCTTGTATATATTGCATGTACTTACTTTTAATAAAGCGGCCTCAAGGTACGCGGGTTCAAACCCGGCGGAGGTCGTGGAATTTTTAAGGGCCGAAAAANTTTTATGATTATGTAACAAAATTATGCAGGCAACAAACAGAAGTCATACAAAATCATGAAAATGCAGATGTTCTCAACATTGGACAAGGCGAAGCCCGACACAGGAAATATAAGAGGCTTAAACTTGGCGACGGTCAAGTATACGACCGTTCAAGTCACTAGACTGCCGTTGTTGCTGGAGCTCCTGAAGGTAGAGCATGATC
>NW_019718279.1:136759-139021 GCF_002891405.2 Cryptotermes secundus
TGACTGACTGACTGACTGACTGACTGACCGACCGACCGTCAGTCGCAATGTGACTTTGACACCTGTTCGCGATTTGCACATGGCTTTCAAACTTCCTTACGTTTATGATTATGTAACAAAATTATGCAGGCAACGAACAGAAGTCATACAAAATCATGAAAATGCAGATGTTATCAACAGTGGACTAGGCGAAGCCCGACACAGGAAATATAAGAGGCTTAAACTTGGCGGCGGTCAAGTATACGACCGTTCAAGTCACTAGACTGCCGTTGTTGCTGGAGCTACTGAAGGTAGAGCATGATCTGCTGTACTGAGCCTGGTCTGACATAGGCCTTGTATATATTGCATGTACTTACTTTTAATAAAGCGGCCTCAAGGTACGCGGGTTCAAACCCGGCGGAGGTCGTGGAATTTTTAAGGGCCGAAAAATTCAGGGAACAAGTCCTCCGGGAGGGACTTTAAGCCGTGGTCCCGTGTCGTAGATTTACGACACGTAAAAGAACCTCATGTCTCCAAAGGAGGCCACTGAGGTAAATTAAGGACATTTCCCGCCCAACAGTAGTCTCTAACGCCTCTAGTAGATGGGGGAAGCATTGAGATACCTCTGAGCCAGTAGAGGCCGACCTCGCTGGCTGGATATGGACTGATGGTAAGCACCAGTACCGGTAGGGTATAGAGGCTGGTAGAAGATTATAGGGGGACGCACAATAGATCAAACTGGTCGCGGTGCATGGGGAAACCCACCCCCTCCAATAATAGTAATAAATAATAATACTCTTAATAACGTGTAAAATGTAAATACACGTATAGTGTACATACTGAGAACTGACTTATTACTGCTGTGACTGACAAACGACAGATCCGTCCTCTCGGCAGAGGCCGCTCCACATGGACAGGACAGTAACTCAAACAGAAACTAATCTCTGGTCATGAGTCTCAGACGGGGCTCGACACCAAGACAGACGACTAACTGACCGTTAGTCGCAGTGTGACGTTGACTTTACCCAGTTAGTGGATGAGAATTCTGTACGGAAGGCTGTGAAGAAAATAGTTAACTGCAAGAGTGCGGCTGTGAAAAGAAGACTTTATGAGTGATATCTGGAGTGTGTAATTCAGTGAGACTGTTTTAGTTCCTGGGTTAAAATCCGTTGCCAGGAAACGGCTAGTGAGGACTGAGGACATTAGTCTGTGTGTGTCACTGGTCTGTAAAGTGTAATTGCGAGTCATGTGCTGACATTAATAAATCCGAGATCCATTCCCAAATCCCCGTCCATAGTCACCGCTAAATCTTGACAATATATTGCAATAAGCACTGACTGAAGCAAATTCTGTAATGACTAATAATATGGCGGTGCCCAAGAAACTGTTTTGGATAGTGTTTTTGTGTATGATGAATGTAGCTGAAACAGTGCACCCATAAAGAAAACGGCATTTGAATATGTAAATTTATCGAGAACACCTAGGGATTGTGCGGAAGAATTAAATAGTGTTTTTCTAACACAATGAAATTATATGATTCAGTCTGTCATACATGCGCCAAAAATGCAGTACTGAAACTCGCGCATCTCGAACGCGCATGTGCGTTTGTCGACGAGGCATAGCTCCAGCCGCACGGGTTCCCAGTAGTGAAAAGGAAGTTGCGTTGTGCAGTTGTTGTTGGAAATGGGTCTCTCGACGAAGGAAAAAGTATTCATGTTTGAGTATTATTTCCGCTCATACGGAATTTGTCGCCAGACAACTCGCTTCCTTGGTTTTGAGTGGCCAGATGTTGTCATACAGAAACCGCTACACTACACGTGTGACGATAAGGTGTGCCGACTCAGCACGCGGTATATTAGGCCCCCATTTCATTGAGGTTGAGGAAGGCAATGCTCTTACAGTCACCCAAAAACGCTACAGGGACATGGTGATTGGACCATTTCTTCAGGATTTGAGAAGGTTCTGCCGTGCAAGGGACCTTCACATGAATAGACAGTGGTATCAACAGGACGTCTTTTCATTTCAGTACTGTATATTTTGGCGCCCACTTTACTTCTCTATAACATTGGATGGCAGTACTGACAAAGTGACGCGAGATAGATTTCTAGTATTTTATGATATGTGAACAACACCGTTTCACGTCTTTACTGAATTGCTTTCTATGGAAGATATTAAAGGCACAGCTGTCAGGAATTCTTGAATGTCATGAGATATCACGTGACTAGTTAATTAGTATGATTATGGATGGATCACCAAATTTGACAGGCAAAAATGTAGACCTCT
>NW_019718279.1:140161-143663 GCF_002891405.2 Cryptotermes secundus
GGTCTTCCCAGTGGTCTCTTTCCTTCTGGCTTTCCCACCAAAATCCTAAATGCATTCCTCGTCTCCCCCATTCGTGCTACATGTCCTGCCCACCTCGTCCTTCTTGAGTTGATCATTCTAATTATACTTGGAGAAGAGTACAAGTTATGAATCTCCTCATTATGCAGTTTTCTCCAACCTCCTGTCACTTCATTTCTCTTCGGTCCAAATTGTTAGATCTACACAACTTAAATGTAGTTTTTCAAGGGAAAACCTGCAGATATACAGGTAACATACAGTGGGTACAGGCATTTGAACAAGGCTACTTCTGTTCTCAAAACATGTTGAGGAAAATAAATTTACAACTTTTTTCGCTTCTGTAAGAAACACTTGTGAATTCTAGTGCAGTCAGTAAGTACAGTATCATTCATAGCAAACCGCATTAATGCTTCTGTAGTAGATGAATTAAAGATTTGAAAAAAAAAAGTACAGGGAGGTTCTTAACTTTGTTGACCGGTTCACGGCGACCGGTGCACCTCCGGCTACATGGCTCATGCGAATTTTGCCGATGAATCAGTATGCATTTTGGCCGATAACGTTCGGAATGAAGTAGTTAGAACTCGCAGATCACAGGAGGTGTTGAAATTGCTGTCCCCTTACACGTAGACATTTCTCGCACCGGCGGAAGATGTTTAGATTTACCCTTTGAAGCTGTTCTACGGGAGTATTTGCAATTTCCCTGCGAATATTTTCCTTTAGTTCCTCAGTTCCACAGTTACTGTTGTAAACTCTGGCCTTAAGACAACCTCAGAAGAAAAAAATCACCAGGCGTAAGATCAGGCGAACGTGCTGGACAAATATCGCTGCTGATAATTCTGTCCCTGAAGTCATCCGACAAAGCCTGTATTGACATACGTGCAGAGTGGGCAGTAGCTGAGTCTTGCTGAAACCAGCCATAGGCTTTCTTCTTCTGTTAACTCTGGAATGAATTTACCGAGAATGACATGTACATAGCTTTCGCATTTACCGTATTTACGCATGTATAGGCCGCACATTTTTTGCCAAAAATTCAAGAGGAAAACTGGGGNCGTTAAAGAAAACACAGATCCAGCGGCCCTTCTTGCGCTTACATCATACCAGACACCAATTTTCACTGGATGAAGCAGGATGTCGTGGTTGGGATGTGGATTCTGTGAACTCCAGTAGCGATTATTTTGCATATGTTTGTAGTCCTGCAAGTGCAACCACGCTTCATCAGAAAAGAATGTCAATTACGGATTGATCTCACTTTCGACGACAGACTGCAGAAACCAGCTGCAAAAATGAACCCTGCAAGCTTGATCGCGCGGCTGGATTTCTGTTGTTTTATAGGGTCTAAGTTTCAGTAATTGTGTTGCCGTTCTTGCACCAGACTTAGACACACAATTCTCTTCAGCTAGACGTTTCAGTAATTTTTCTAAGAATATGTTCAAGTCTGGCTCCTATATCATCTAACTTCTCCTCAGTAAGCACTGGGCACTTATGTTTCTGTTTCTCGTCTATTAAGAGTCCCGTCGTTCCAAGTTTATTCACCAGATTGTGACTTGTTTGTCTGCTGGAAATTATTCCATCGTGAATTTTACGTAGAATTTCTTTTTTCCGACACTTCCTAGCAGATCCGTATTTCATATAGATGCCATGCAGAAATATACGTTACTCTGACGCCACGCCATGACGGAACACACTGCTCACTAATTGTAACTGATGATAATGTTCAGTGGTGGTTTCATTGTGAAGCTGATGAACCGTGTTCTTCTATAGCAATAGGAAATGTCTTGGTGTTATTCCTTTTACGGATGAGACATGAATCAGCCTCAGAATCCACTTTCAAAACATCTGTATTTTCCTTCTTCTCTAGTCTGTAGATTTATAATGTAATTAGCTTAGGTTACTTAATGACTCTGTGGGTATGTAAGACTAAAGAATATCGTGCTATCCTCGTCCATCCATCTTCAGCCATTTTATTTTCATAGCGCTTGTATCTTTACCAATATGTGGCAGTCTTTTCATTATGTTATTTATGTTTCTGTCAAGCACATTTACAGCTAGGGATCTCAACATGTCTCCTTACCGAAGTGTGTCAGCCTTGATCTTGTCTCGTTGTTGTATTTGACCACCGGTTTAACACGTATTTTGTACTTTCAGATGTGTAGAGCCTATTCCTGGCCATTATTTTACCAGATTATTTCACGTCTACTTGTAAATATTTTCCATTTATTTTTTCTCGTCTCTCGGCGTGTACGCGTATTAAAAATTTCCTAAATATTGTCATGTGTATCAGTGACTAAAGACGGGGTTCGGATTGGTAATTGGATTTATTGACCACTTACAGGTCGTAACTACAATTAATTGTAACACTCTAAGGATTACTGTAATTATAACACTCAAATCTTCTGTATCTTCTCACATTAGTCGTTGCTAGGTAACAGATCTCAACAATGGCTATTCCTCTGCAAAGTTTTCCCTGTCCGTTTCCTGAGAACGGATTTTAACGCAGGAACTATAACTGTCACACTCCAGATATCACTGCACTACAGCATACATAAAGTCTTAAAATCGCCCGTTAAGTCTTCTCAAGCCAACTTCTAAATGTTCTTCTACTGCGAACTTCCCGTGGCTATCTCCTACCGAGAACTGACTGACTCGTAGCGCCGATTGACTTCAAGATAACTCATTTGCACGGACCCCACATAAAACGCCCTCTTCTTTTGTTAAGAATGCGTGTTCACAGCTTCGTTGCCTAGCAATAGGCGTCCTATTTCGTGCGTTTGCTCTGCGCAGACCTCATAAAACAGTTTCCCCTATATTGTCACGTTCTTAAGGGGGTATGTTTACCGGCCGTCGCATAGAAACGGCAGTTATTTTCTTGCCTGTATTCGTTGCCGTGAGAATGTTTACGGACATTCCTCTGTTATTGTAGAGACGGCCCATATGTCGTAATATTCTCATTAACCTAGTTGCTCTAATAGTCCAGTGGTGAGGTTTTGTTTCATTTCTTGATCAGGTGATAATCATGTCCACGGGGGAGGCTCATACCTTGATGCTTGAAGGAGAGAGAATGAAGCTGCTGAATGCTAACTGCTTGTTGAGATCTGTATGAGAGTCAGCTGTGCCAATGGCAGCTGTGTTCCCGCATGAGGGCAGGCAGGTGGTATTTGTGTGAGGGCCTAACACTACAGAACAGTATCAGCAGCTCCAGAAATGTAACAGAATAAGCATGTGGTTTCCTGAAGTACACATCTCTTCAAATTAAACTCCTTCCTATTTTTCATACCGTTTATTTATTGCAGGTACAAATATATTGTTGCAAAACTAATCGCGCTGCCGATAATACATTATTGTTCACTATAACGGGAGGTTGGTGCGAGTGATCAGATCAAGTTATAGTCGGGAAACCAGAAGGGAAAAGACTAATTGGGAGACCTAGGCGTAGATGGGAAGATAATATTAAAGTGGATCTTAAAGAAATATGGCGGGGGGGGGT
>NW_019718279.1:143715-148109 GCF_002891405.2 Cryptotermes secundus
CACGGTATTGAATTTTTAGGTACCTTAGTATAGGGAATTTCATGACCTGATGAGCGACTATCGGCTTCTCAAAAAGCACCCTGCTCATTGGAATTAACGGTGATAGTTAATACCAATAATAGTAGCGGTACAGGGACTGCAAAGTCTACAGCCTGCTGTATTGAAATGCTAAGATATATGTAGTTATTAAAATTACCGTCTTCTGGGATATAACGCCGTGTTGTTCGCATAGCATAGCTGTACTTCCCACCTGCTCTTGCGCTGGTTTCTTGCTTGGCTTTTGCTTCACCCCTGAAGATGGAGGCGGTATGTTCCTCCGAAACGTCGGTTGACTTTCAACAAACTATACCACCGCTTTGAGAACTTCAGATTCTACACATGTAGTTGTTCTTCGGAAGTCTGTTAAAGATTTGTATGTTTTCATGTCAGTTGCACAAAATGACAGTACTTTACGAGCCTGCAGGGGCTCGCAGACCACGTGTCCAAGGTTCTGGGTCATAGCTGGTGCTCGGTATTGACGACAAAGGCTTTAGCGGTATCATATGTAAAACAGAATTCTCTAGATGTTAATTCGGACGACCTTCATTAATGGGCAAAACAAGAGCGTCACTCGTCAGCGAAAATTGGTGGAATTATGTTGCCTTAAAATGTGGATATCGTATTCTGATGAGTCTGTATCAGAAATTGTACGGTTGTTGTATGATGTTCGGTACAGTGCGATTGTCTACAGCAGTGGGTCCCAAAATGCGCAGTGTCTCCCCTGTAAGGGGCGGTAGGATTACCTGGGTGGGGCGCTGGAGATGAGACCCTCCAAGCGCGTTGTTCGCTTTTTTTTAGGATTGAAGTGACTTTAGACCAGACATTGAGAAACTGGTATCACTTCATCAAGCCCATCCATCGCAATAAGAATTTGCTAACAGTGAGGTAGTTACTAAATGTATTGTCTTTATTTTTATTATCTTCCATAGTGGTTTCTTGAAACCGCTTTTCTGAAGAATGCATTTTATAAGGTAGGGCCGGTGCCCTTGGGATGAGGTAAAGGAAGCAAGGTGGGCGGTGGCCCAAAAAAGTTTGGGAACCACCTTTCCGTGAAAACATTAAGCCGCTGAAGTGAAAGAGTCCGACGCTCATCCCGTCAAGTCGTTCCGCGGAGATTCAGACTGCTAGAGAAATAAAGAAGCCTGCGGCTGAACAAATTGAAAATAGAATTTAGCAAGTTAACAGCAGATGGTGTAAATTCTCTCTGTTATTACTGGGGAAATGTTCAGTTCTAGCACTGATTTCATCGGTACTGGACAAAGATTAAAAATGAAGTAAAATAAAAATACCGATTATATGCCCATTGCCCCCTCGTTGGTGGCTCCACCTTATCGTGGTGAGGGGGTTTGAGTATGCCAAGGACCCTGAGAGCTATACCAGCGGTAGCGTAGCTACTGGCAGGGCCTCCCTTGCTGGGCAGGTCAAAGGGTAGGCATCAGACGAAGAGAGACACCAAAAACTGATGCCGGAAGCAGCGTCATCAGTAGCGACTTGAAGCACAGAGCAAATGATGCTCGAGATGGTTCAAGTTCGTATAGCAGCAGGCGTGACCAGAGTGGTTTGAACGGCTGCTGTACTGCGATGTGGAAAGCAAATGGAAAAACTACCACATTATCACTTTTCCTGGATAGTCTCTTTCCAAAAACAGAGATACCATATATGCGAGATGTTTCCTCTGGAGGCAAAACAATCCGGAGGTAAACTACTCCCCCAATCGGATCTCCGGGGGGGAGTGTTTCTAGAGGAAATGTCATGCAGGCGTTACAACAAGAAAAAGTGCGAAGATCAGAAGAAACAGCATGGATACAAGATTGGAACATGGAATGTCAGGACCTTGAATCAAGCAGGAAAATTGGAGAATTTGAAAACGGAAATGCAGAAGAATGAAGTGTCTGTGCTAGGTGTCAGCGAAGTGCGGTGGAAAGGACAAGGTGAAATAAGAAGCGGTGATTATACAGTGTATTATTCCGGAGGTGAACGGGCTGAAAGAGGTGTGGCAATAGTGGTGCATAAAAGTGTAGTGAGGAGTGTTGTTAAGAAGATTGCTTGTAATGACAGAATTATTGCTCTGAAGTTAAAGGCGGAACCGGTAGATATACTGATTATACAAGTGTACATGCCAACATCAGAGTATGAAGATGATGAAGTGGAAAAAGTGTATGACACAATTGAAGAAATTCTTCAGGAAGATGGAAGAGGAGACACAAACAGCATCATATTGGGAGACTGGAACAGCATTGTTGGAGATGAACCATATCAGAATATTGTTGGATCACATGGACTAGGAAGACGGAATCACAGAGGTCAAATGCTTATTGACTTTTGTGAACGAAATGGATTGATTGTTACCAACACTTGGTTCAAGAAGCCAAAGAGAAGAATTTACACATGGAAGGCACCTGGGGATTGGAAGAGGCATCAGCTGGACTACATCCTTGTGAAACATCGATTCAGAAACAGTGTGAAGGATGTGAAGACGCTTCCTGGGGCAGACATTGACTCTGACCACAACTTGCTGGTTGCCAAGTTCCGAACCAGGTTGAAGAAAATTATAGGATTTCGAAAGCGCAGACCCAGATGGGATTTGGAGAAGTTATATGCTCAAAGACAAAGCGTGCAAGAGACTCTAGAAGAGAAACTCGGTGCAATTGAAGGTGAAAGCGGAAATGCTGAAGCGCAGTGGAACGATATAAAAGAATGCATGTTAGATACTATCAGTGATTTGGTAGGTAAAGTTGAGAAGATAGCAAGAAAACCATGGGTTACACAGGAGATGATGAGTAAAATGGAGGAGCGAAGGAAATGGAAGAATGTCAACAATGAAGAAGGCAGGAGGAAATACAGGAGACTGAGGAATGAATTGAAAAGAGCCACGGACAGGGCCAAAAAGGAATATCTTGAGAAGATATGTAATGAGATTATGGAATTTCAAAGAACAGGCCGTTATGATTTGATGTACATGAAGACAAAAGAACTAGGATGGAAAGAGAATCATGGGATTCAAAATGTTGGCATCGAAGACTCCCAGGGGAATAGAATAGTAGATCAGAGGCAAGTGCTGAAAATTTGGGAAAATTATATTTCAGAACTATATGATCGACCTAATCGGCCAAAAACCTTAGAAGTTGAACCGGAAGAAGAAGCAAATACAGACGAGAAAGGATCATATATTTTACAAAGTGAGGTGGAAAAAGCTATCAAGGAAATGAGGAAGGGAAAGGCTACAGGAGATGATGATGTACCTGGAGATGTGCTCAAGTTACTGGGAGAAGGTGGTTTGAAAACACTGACAAAACTAATGAACACCATATATGAAAGTGGAGAGTGGCCCAAGGACTTTACAGAAGTTACAATGATTGCCTTAAAGAAAAAGACAAAAGCTACAAAATGCAGCGACCATCGCACAATAAGTCTTATTGCACATACAGCAAAGATAATAGCAAAGATACTTAAAAGAAGAATTGAAGGGAAAATGGAGGCTATACTTGGAGAAGATCAGTTTGGATTTAGAAGAAGGAAAGGAACCAGGGATGCAATTGGGATGATGAGAATTATAGCAGAACGAACTTTGGAGATAGATGAAGAACTGTGTGTTTGCTTCATAGACCGGCAGAAGGCATCTGACCATGTAAACTGGACCAAATTAATGCAGATACTAAAGGAAACAGGTATCGATTGGCGTGAAAGAAGATTGATTAGCAAATTGTACATGGATCAGAAAGTTAGAGTACGACTGGACAGGGGGGAGACAGGAAGTGTGCAGATTGGAAGAGGAGTTCGACAAGGATGCTGTTTATCACCAATTCTGTTCAACTTGTACAGCGAATGCCTTACCAAGGAAGCTCTGGATGGGCTCGGTGACTTCAAAGTAGGAGGGCAAATTATTCAAACTGTGAAATATGCAGATGACCTTGTGTTAATGGCTAAGGAAGAAACTGTGCTACAGGGCATGATTGATAGACTAATTGAAATTGGAAGGTGCTATGGCATGGAAATGAATGTGGAGAAAACAAAAGTAATGAAAATTTCGAGACAACCAACCCCAGTCACAATAAAGATAGACCAAAAACAAGTGGAGAATGTGAAATGTTTTAAATATTTGGGTAGCTTGTTAACAGATGATGGAAGGTGTACTTGTGAAATTAAATCCAGGATTGCCATGGCAAAAGCTGCATTTAGCAAGAAGAAGAATCTTTTTACCAGCAAATTGGACTTAAATTTGGGGAAGAAGCTAGTGAAATGCTACATTTGGAGCATAGCTCTGTATAGGGCTGAAACATGGACACTTAGGGCAGTAGATCAGAAACATCTGGAAAGTTTCGAAATGTGTTGTTGGAGAAGGATGGAGAAGATCA
>NW_019718279.1:148131-206050 GCF_002891405.2 Cryptotermes secundus
GTTAATTAGAGTCAGTGAGCAGAGGAATATCCTACACGAAATAAGAAAACGGAAGGCTAATTGGATTGGTCATGTTTTACGCAGAAACTGCCTTCTAAAAGAAGTTATTGAAGGAAAGATAGAGGGGCGGATAGAAGTGACAAGAAGACGAGGAAGAAGAAGTAAGAAGATGCTGGATGACCTTGGGGACAGAAGACGATACTGTCATTTGAAGGAGAAAGCTCTAGATCGCATTAAGTGGAGATACTGAATGAAATGACTGTAATTGTTTGTTAAGGCATGTGCTGGTGGTTTTTTTATATAATTTATTTAAGTATTTATGTATTCTTTGATTATGTTAGGTGTGATTGTTATTTAATCTATATATTCTCTTTGACTTTATCCGATTGTATATTTTACAGTTATGGACGTAAATAAAATTATGAATTATGAATTGTTTTGGAAGAGACTGTGGACCTGTCGTCTGACAGATTACTGATGATGATAATGATGATGCCGATTACTCACAGAGGAGGAAGTGGATGAAATTGACGCTAGGCTTGAACATTTCTCTCGAAAATCTTTTAGACACCTTGCGCAGGAGATCGAGGTTTAAAGTTTCAAGTTTACACTTTTTTTTTCAGGAAAGAACTTAAGAGTTTGAATTTCAAGTTTTTACGAAGGTGTCAGAGATGTGTGAATAACAACAGAGAATATTTCCGGCATCTGTTACAATCTGAAAAGTTTTCATTAGCCTACTTTACTTGTTTTGAAAAAATATTGTGCTTATACAGTTACCATGCTGCCTGTTTGTGTACCCCCTATCAACTTTTGAATGCTGGAACAAAACTTCATGGAACTTGGTATTTACTTCATGGCACCTCAGCGGCGTACTTGATAAATTCCTCCCACCAGTCTGTGTCTGTATGTGTATCCCCCTATCGTTGCTAGGCAACAGTTCAGTAAAAGCATCGCGGCAACTAATATACATGTAACAAGAGAAGAATTGTTGGACTCGTCGTTTTCTGTGCTGTCCATGCCTTGTCAAAGGAAAGTAAGCGATTAGTTCTTCCCAGGACTCCTTGCTTGTAATTTAGTAGTCTGTTCCGCTTATGTCCCAGTCCTTGAGGCGAATAGTCCAGAGGAGCATCATGTTCTCCCCGAGCGGCTCATTTGACTTGTGGGAAGCTCTCGGATGGTTTCGCTGTGGAAGCATAGAAGGCATGGGATCTACCCATCCAATCACAGACTGAGTCCCTTTTCCGAGCAAAGGGGACAAAACGGTCGAGGCGTGAAGTTGGATAGTCACCGGTAGAGATGCGTGGATCTTCGCTCTCACAACGACTCTACGTCCTCATCGCGTGATATGGAATGGTGTAGAGCAGGGGTCTCCAAACTTTTCGAACCGCGGGCCACATTAGGTAGTTCAGCACTTTCAACGGGCCGGATAAAATGAGAAATTAATAACTCTAGATATATGAGTTTTATTGAAAGCACAGAATTTCATAATCTAATTACAAAGTACGTGAGAATAAATTATCGTATATTAATGACAACAGACAGTAGCAGCAAATGCTCATATTTTCATCACAAATTATATTAAAACAATTAATGTGAATGATGGAACTCTTTTTGCATTAAAATTTGATTAAATTGAGGTTCAAATTTTGAAAAGCTAATCACAAGTAGCGACTCTAAATGTTCATCGGATAAATTTGCCCTGTATTTCGACTTGATGTTCTTCATCTGAGAAAAAAGTTTGTTCACACAGATACGTAATCCAAAAATGGAGATAAATTTACAAGCAAATTTCTTTAAATTTGGAAATTGCTCAGTGTTCAGAAATTTATAAAATTCGATCAAATTTCCTTCCTTGTATTTGTCTTTAATATGATAATTTCCTGAAGTTCAATAATTTCCATTTGAATTTGACATCTGCAGCATCACAGTCAAACGGGTTTTGAAACAATCTACTTTCCTGAGCACTGGAATCCAAATCAGCAAATCGTTTCCGAAATTGTTCTTTCAAATCTAAAATGACTAAATTTGCAAACGAGGAAGGAAATTCTGCTTCACCATTTTTATGCAACTCTGCACAGTATAGCATATGAACAAAGTTACAGTTTTTCACTTGCCTTTCCAGAAGTATGAACTTCGCTCTGAATCCCTTGATAAGTGCAAATAAATCACAGACTAAGTTATTTTCACCCTGCAACTTTAAATTAAAATGGTTCATATGGTTTACCAGATCAGCAAAACTGCTTATTTCCAAAACCACTTGGTATCTGATAAAAGTGGTTCGTGATGGTTTCTCTCGGTAAGAAATATATCAATTTCATTTCTGAGCTGAAAGAAGCGCGAAATAACCTTTCCACAGCTACAGTATAATATGTCAGGTCAATAAGCTCGGAATCACATTTACCAGTACTCATTGGAAAATTAGTTCAATTGGCGCATTTCTGCACAATTCTTTCGCGGGCCGGAAAAAATCGCATCGCGGGCCGCATGTGACCCGCTGGCCGTAGTTTGGAGACCCTTGGTGTAGAGTGTAGCGCACTTGTTTGGTGTTGTAGAGGTTCCGGATTGGACTTTCGATCCGAACTTGCTTTCTTCGCTGATATTTTTCGTGTTCTTTGGCCCGTCCATAAATTGCCAGGATGGAACCTTAAAATTGCCAATGGCCGCTTCTTTCTACATCCTTCTGAATTGACAATTGACATTCGATGATACACGTAAAACTTAGGTGGTAAAAAACTAAAAAAGTAAAGTTGTCCCTGTACTTAACTAATTAAGCACTCTGCCATGAAGACGTATGGGGGAGTGGATGTATAGATGCACGTATTCTTCAGAAAGCACTAGTTACAGCTTCATGCCCCGGTCGCTTTACCCCCCCGGGNGGGGGAGGAACCGCTGATATCCATTGGATAGGAGGCTGATTAGGCCCCAGAACCGGTCTGGACGACGTGGAGAGCAGAAGAATCCTGCCCCTACCGGACTCGAACTCCGACCGCTCGGCCATCTAGCCTGTAACCAGTCGCTGTACCGACTGCGCTGTCTTAAAACTGAAGTGTTCGCAATAAAGGTCTGAGATTTTTACAGTTCTGAAGATTCCTATTTTAGTATTCTAGGTAGGTGGGTACAGTGGCTCAGGAGGAACATACTGCTTGTTCTCTTACCTGACGTTGGAGGCATTATGGTCCTCCGAAACGTTAGTGCCCACACATCAGACTACACTGATATAATCCAGCGAAAGCACAAGACGGAAACTGGAACAACTATTTCATGGCGTTGTGTTCAGATGTACCTCACTGTACACATTTGTTTTCCCCTTTAACTGTAGGCTAAATAACGTAAGGTGCAGAGTGTGTCTCGAAAAGCTGAGTCAAGAAATGTCCGATTTCATGAAACCCGAACGTGCATCACAGTATGCACATGAGTGAGTCCGTCGTCTGTCCCTACCCGGAGCCATTTCGTTTCAATATAGTGACTGGGCTACGGAATAGACCGAGGAGTCGCGGTTCAATTCCCAGTAAGTGCAAATGATAACGTTCAGACCGGATCTGGGGCCCATCCGGCCTCCAATACAGTGGGTACCAGGAGCTCTTTCTCTTGGGGTAAATAGGCATGAGGGTGAAGCTGACTATACTTACACTATTTAGTGACGCGGTTAAGAACGGTGGAGCTAGACGTGCAACCCCCCCCCCCCATGCTTCTTCACGGCGTGGTGCTTAATTAAACCCAAGCGTTTTTTTATTGGTAGTGGGGTGGGACTAAGTCCTTTGTACTGCGGCCACTTCTGGCCTATTGTACCAGGTGAGGGTGATTCTGGAGCCATTGGTGGAATGAAGATTGGCAGAGGAAACCGAAGTACTCGGAGAAAACCCGCCCCAGCGTCACTTTGTTCATCACAAATTCCACTTGACCAGACCCGGGATCGAACTCAGGCCGCCGCGGTGGGAAGCCAGCGACTAACCGCTTGAGCTATGGCGCGGCCTTAAACCCAGGCATAACTTTACCTTCTACCACAGTTCCACATCCCATTTCTCTTAGATCCATTATGCCTTCCCGTTTAGCTTACGTGTCCGAAGCTGTTACTTCCAATGGGGGCTACACTGCACATCTGAGCATGTCATTGGCCTGATTTAATCGCTGTATTATACACAAATTATGAAGCCCTTTGTTATGCTTTCGTCCCAAGTCCTTTATTACTGCAGACTTGAGAGAAACGAGTGTGCCGCGTGTTTTTGGCGTGACTGTTCTGTTTCCGTTTGCTCCTCCCTCTTCAACAAATACAAATAGTTTTGAAATGTGTGTTTGAATCGCTTTATCGCGGGAAGCGGCACACCTTCCAACCCAGAGCAAGCAAACATTGCATCGTTAACCCAAACGTAATTTGACAAGGAGTTTGCCAAATTCTCTGTCGTTGAATCAGCATGTAGCGGTGCCCAGCCTGACCGATGACTATTTCGGCCTGTTTTGCAAGAGATATTCCTTCGTTTCAAGAATTTTTCCTTGATGAGGACTGTCTGTGCTTGACGGCCTCAATGAATCCTTGTCCTCATTATCTGTCTAGCTATCTATCTATCTTCCTGTTGCTCCCACTTGGAGCATAAAGCATCCGTGAAACGCTTCGTTTCACTTCGGTTTCTTAGACGGGCGGTAAGACTCCTTGGACGGAGGATCAGCCAGTCGCAAGGCCGCTACCTACACAGGACAACACAAACACAGAATAAACAAACGTCCATGACTTGAGTGGGATTCGAACCCACGACCCAAGTGTTCGAGCGAGCGAAGAAAGTTCATGCCTTAGACCGCGCGTCCACTGTGATCCGCTGTTCTCATATAGCATAAAACATTTAAAGCCAGTATAATGGTTAGTAATACGTATTATTTCATGCTGAAAGACCGGCTATTCTGATTGAAGTTTTTTAATGCTTTTCCATAGTCTCTTCAGGAAAATTCCGGGATAATATCTCGATTAATCCACGACTGCTTCCTTCCGAACCCTTTGTGTTTCTTCTTGTAACGTCTTTACCCGGCGCCGGTGGGGGTGGCAGTTCCCGCCGCCGCCGCGTACTTGTTACTAAAAACTCTCACTAGTGCCACCGAGAGTCCGGGGNTCGATTGCTGTCACAACATAGGCGAAATTAAAACAATTTCACTAAATAGTGACGTTTTATTGGTAGCGTCGAGTAAAACATTTGACTGTCGATTGAACTTGCGACTATTATATATATGCAGAAGTGTATTATTTTGGAACAGATGCGGTTTCTAGATAGTTTGACCGCGCCATAGCTCAAGCGGTTAGACGCTGGCATCTCACCGCGGCGGCCCGGGTTCGATCCCGGGTCTGGTCAAGTGGGATTTGTGGTGGACAAAGTGGCGCTGGGGCAGGTTTTCTCAGAGTACTTCGGTTTCCCCTGCCAATCTTCATTCCACAAATTTCTCCACAATCACCCTCACCTATCGTCTGGGGCTGGTAAAAGAGACCAGAAGTGGCCGCAGTACAAGGGACTTAGTCCCACCCCACTAGCAAAAAAGAAATAGATAGTTTGCGTTAGTACCTTTTCTCTGACCTTTATTTTTCAGTCACATGTAAATATTTATGGCCGTGGAGGTTTGTCCTATTTAACAAACACCCCTTTCTGTAATACTGTTTTATTGACAAGAAATGGTTACGGCAATAAACCGTTCCCCGCACGTAAATCTTATGTAATTGACATTTTGAATTTTTCCTTTCATTATTCTTTGATGTTACCACCCCTCCAAGATAAGATTAGATTAGAACGTTGTTTGTGTTACCATTATCCTTATGGTTGTAGCTTCGCTTAGACGCCATTGCGGACATCTGAGGTGCAAAGTCAACAAGAGGGTTTAATATTGCACGAGATAGGAGATGTTGAAGCCATCTGCCGGTGCAATATGTTGCCAAGCGCTCTTTCCAGATTACCGACTCCACTGTACATTGCCTTCATTAGGAAGTAGCCCTTGTTGCGAAACTGAAGTTCGTTTCAGTTGTTACAAAAGCCCTCTTCTGGTCTCAGTCCATTTCGTATCCCCATAATCTATTTATATTAGTTTTAATATGAAATGGTTTGCTTCCGTATTCCGTATTGAGGGGGTGGGTTTCCCGATGCACTTAGACCGGTTACTGGTTCATTGTGCGTCCCCCTTTAATTTCTACTGTCTCCATACCCTACCGGTACTGGTGCTTACTATCAGCCCCTTTCTGCCAGCGAGGTTCCAACCTCTTACTGGCAGTGGTATCTAATAGTCCCTTTCTGTCAGCGAGGTCGTCCCTCCTCTGGCAGGAGTTCCTAGTCCCTTTCTGCCAGCAAGGTTTTACCCTCTACTTGGCAGTGGTATCTAATACTTTAGTCCCTTTCTGTCAGAGAGGTCCACCCTCCTCTGGCAGTGGTACCTGATACTTCCCCCATCTACCGGAGGAATTGGAAACTAGTTGGGCGGGAAACTTGGCCTATTTTTGCTCAGAGGTCTCCTAGAGACATGAGGTTCTTTTACGTGCCGTAAATCTACGACACGGGACCCACGGCTTAAAGTCCCTCCCGGAGGACTTGTTCTCTGAATTTTTCCGCCCTTAAAAATTCCACGACCTCCGCCGGGTTTTTGAACCCGCGTACCTTGAGTCATGAGGTGGGAACGTTACCCCTAGACTACGGAGGCCGCTAATGGTCTGCTTAGAGTAAGACCTTGGATATCCGAACTGACTTAGAGTATTATCGAAAAGAAAATTACAGATTTAATCTAACCATTTGCCTTCCTTGTAGAAAAAGCGAATTTCATTGAACATGATATGTGCTAATGGACCTGCCTCTCTGGGTGGTGAAAGATGAAACCGGTTACCGCTTGCCCCGAGCCCGGCATGTAGTCTAACGTCCACGTGTTCCGGACAGATTTTAGGTTATTTATATGTAAAAGATACCTGTAACTCTTTTGAATAAATATTATGTGAATTTTAATTTATTATTTGAAATCCGTTAATCCGAAACTTTCGATATTCAGAACGCATCGATTCTTTAATTACTTAGGAGTTTCAAGGTTTGCATGTGTTTAAAATATATCATGGATATAGAGGGCCCTTTCCCCGGCTATAAAGCGGCCGGGATATGAACTGACCGCTCAATTGGATCTATTACCGAGGCTAACAATGTGTAAAATTACGAGGATCGTACTGAAAGTCATGAGTAACAATTTTTCGTAATGTAACATGCTTTATGATTGACAAACCAAATACACCACCTCAATCTACAGACCTTTCTTTATTTTTCCACATAATCGCCACTTCTTTGTACACATTTCTCCCAGCGTTCTGGGATTTTGAAAATTCACCTTCTGTAAAATTCCGCTCCAGCCATCCGAAGACACTGACGCCCTCCTTTCTGAATTGCCTCCCTTGTCTCAAAACGTTGTCCACGCAGCTGATCCTTCACAAATCCGAAAAGATGGTAGTCGGAGGATGCCAGATCAGGGCTATAGGAGGGGTGTGAAAGAACTTCCTACCCCATCTTTGCAATTGCTTCCAATGTGAGGCGAGCGGCGTGGGGGCGAGCGTTGTCATGCAGGATGATGTTTCGTCCCGGACGTTTATCGCGCAATGCACGACGGAGCTTGTGCAACGTCTGGACCTAACGAGCATCATTGATGGTTTGCCCAGGTTCCAGGAATTCGGCCAGAATAAGCCCCTCTGCATCCCAGAAGACTGTGTCCATCACCTTCGCAGCTGATGGCGCTGTCTTTACCTTCTTTTTTGATGGAGAATGCAAATGGTGCCATTCCATACTCTGCCGTTTCGTTTCAGGCTCGAAATGGTGAAACCAGATTTCGTCACCCGTCACAATACAGAGCAAAAAATAATCGCCTTCGTGTCGATATCTCTGCAGCAGTTCTGAGGTGATGGCTTTTCGCTGATCTTTGTGGTCTTCGGTCAATAACCGCGGGACCCAACGAGCACAAACTCTCCTATAGCCCAAGCTTTCAATCATCTCCTGTACTGCACTGTGCCCTATTCCAAGTTTTCGGGCTATTGTGTCCACAGTCACACGCCTGTCATCTTCAATGATCTCATCCACTCTTTCCTTGTTGCGTTCAGTTAAGGCTGTTCGAGGACGACCGCTCCAAGGCTCATCTTTGATGCTGGTGTTCCCGTCTTTAAAATGTTTCACCCATCTTCGAACACTGTTCGCACCCATGCACACACTTCCATAAGCACGCTGAATTCTCTGGTGAATTTCTGCAGCAGGGATTTGCTCTTTCACAAGAAATTCGATGACAGCACGCTGGCGAAACGACATATCGTTGTCAGCCATTTTGTTAGGAGTGATACTGGTCACGTGATGCAAGCTATTGACGTCACAAGACACTCAAGTTTAACACAACAGCTGGTTCCACCTACCACCATACTCTGTTTCGTCTGCTGTTCCTAGGTTGCATGCAAAAAAAAGTTGCTCATGACTTTCGGTACGACTTACGTATATTTCCACTATCCACAACATGTTATGGCCTGGTGCTTTATTTATTTATGGTTTGTTTAACAACTCCGTTGGTAACTCAGACTCGGTTGCGTGAAGTGCTACCACGGTTAGTGAATAATGAATTGGAAAGGACATGGAAGGAAGCGTCCGTTGCCTAATTGGACATGTCATCATGGCATTTGCCCGAAGGGACTGACTGAAACCACGAGAAACGTCGGTGAGGATAGCCAGTCCCCTGGTCGAGACTTGAAGTCAAATACTAAGCGTGAGTGATGCCCAGTCAGTCTCATCCTTTGTTTATTCACCTATACAGTGCTAGGTGAAGTGACATTCATGAGCCTTTCACAGTTACTGACGAAGAAATTCCTTTTTGTTGCATCACAACAGAACCCCAGCAGTATGCCGTACTTTGAAGCAGTAAAATCCACTTCACATCATCACAACTCATTTCTCTAGGATTCTTTTTAACATACTACCCCAAGATGTGCCTGTAACTCGGAAGAAGTCTTCTTCAGTGAGTGTTCCCACATTACCTCGTCATCTCACCATGCTTTATTTAAACACTAGTATAAAGCACGCTAAAAATTATTAAAGCATATTTCATCAAATGTACCTAACCTCAAACATATGGAAAGTTCTGTGAAAACGATCTGCATTTATAAGAGTATGTTATTAAATTTTACAGGATAAAAACATTCATTAAGTACTCGTAGTATTGCTGTACGGAAGAATTGGTTTCAGCAAGCTCTTTGAAATTTCAACTGGGTATTGGTAAAACTTCATCAAAGTACCTAACCTCAATCACCTGAAAGGTAGGGAAAGATAGCGACGTTTTTGCTGGAATAAGATACTGCAATTGGTAGAATAGCATCGCGCTGCTGCTGTCTAGATGACATGTTTTCGGCAAAGCTTGCCTATAAAAAATCGCCAAAATACCAAACGGTTTTCTTTCTTCACCCGGCAGAGGCTCCAGCAGGCGAGGATAGAAGCCGTTGGACACACAAACCGAGGACGACGCTACCAGGCAACCTGACTGAGAATACCAGTCTGTTTGCGATAGTGATCTGTGAAGTGTAGTCATGAGCTGTAAAACTGTTCACTAAATCCAATTACCAATCCATACGTCGGCAATAATCACTCGATCACGTGACAGTATTGTCACGTATGCGGGGTTGCGTGGCTAATAATTGCGGGTTCTAGATTTCAGTATTGAATTTATTGGACGCCACTATTGCAGTTACACTTGAATAAAACAGGTCACACATTTAACTACTCAGTGTCTAAATTTTCCAAAGCAGCGAACCTGTTTGAGATTTCAACATGATACTGCTCCTTACCTTCTACCGTATTTAATTTCTTGAGATTGGACCTCTCCATATGAACTTTGTGTTGTTTGTTTGCTCACTGCCAGTCTTTCCCTAACGTCTGCCACCACCAGGTAGTGGTCAGTATCACAATCTGCTGCCCTGAATGATCGGACATCAAGTATATTTGAGTGCCGTCTCCTATCTATCAAAATATGGTTTATTTGATTGTGTATCTTCCCATCAGGAGATGTCCAAGTAAATTTATTGATGTTACGATGTGGGAACATCGTACTTTCGACAGTAAAATTTTTGGATGTGGCGAAGTTCGCTACTTTGGCTCCATTATCATTAGTAAAATCGCGTAAACTTTCATACCCAGTAGTTGGTTTGAAAATTTCTTCCCTACCTACTTTGGCATTGAAATCTCTTAACGGAATTTTCATAAGGTACTCCGGGAATTTATTGAATACATGTTCTAGTCATTTGTAGAACCTGTTCTTTATATGAAGGATAGGCCGACTAGTATTATAAGTAATATAATAAGGTGTCTTCACCTTATCGTGGTGAGGGGGTTTGAGTATGCCAAGGACCCTGAGAGCTATACCAGAGGTAGCGTAGCTACTGGCAGGGCCTTCCTTGTTGGACAGGTCAAAGGGTAGGCATCAGACGAAGAGAGACACCAAAAACCAAAAACTGATGCCGGAAGCAGCGTCTTGAAGCACAGAGCAAATGATGCTTGAGATGGTTCAAGTTCGTGTAGCAACAGGCGTGACCAGAGTGGTTTGAACGGCTGTTGTACTGCGATGTGGAAAGCAAATGGAAAAACTACCACATTATCACTTTTCCTGGATAGTCTCTTTCCAAAAACAGAAGATCGCATTAAGTGGAGGAACTGTTTTGGAAGAGACTGTGGACCTGTCGTCTGACAGATTACTGATGAATGAATGAATATTACTTAGAATGATTATCATGTGTTCGCACATGTTGGGAATCCAGAAAAGGGAGGATCCCATTCTTGCACTATTGTGGGCGACTCAGGCCAGTTCTTGCCGGGAAAGCCGGAAGCATTAGTCGTTTTTCTTAAAAATTTTTGAAGTTTCGAGACCCCATCTTTTCTTTCAGAACCTGAGATTTTGCAGGTTCGTGTAGTCATTAAATCTGGAGTAGGAGTTTCTTGAACCGACGCTTTCGTGATTATCTATCGAGGGCCTGTCTGTCGTGCTTTTGGGGGTTTGAGTTCGAGATTTTCCTGAGAAAGGCAGCTGCATGGGAAATGTAGAAATGTTGAGACCTGCTTGTTTTCGAAATGAGCCAATATAGGATCTCGAGGGGGGGGGGCAAATTGTGACGGGATCTGAAGGTCCTGAGGTGTCTACCGTGTCAGAACGAGCCGCTTCTGCACAGAGTCCGTTCTCAGTCTCTTCCGAATGTGCTCCCTTCGGAATTACTAAGTTAACACTTAACCATTCGGCCAACTGGTATATATTACTTATTAGTGATCAGTGTGAACCACAGTTTATTTAGCATTGTGATTTATTAGAAGTAAATCACATTAGTAGAGTGGATTCCTATAAACTAAGTGTAAATGGGAGTGCCAGTATACATGTGTTACGTAGTAAATTCTCGCTCTGAGGTACGTCGTGTGGTCATGGTGTGTGCGTATGCAACCAAATTCCTTCTGCCCTGCTAAATCAGAGACAAGATCTCCGGTTCTACCGATCCCAGCCGAAACTAGCCTCCGTCCTGCCTGACCTTACCCGAAGGACTGTACAGATTCGTAGCCACCAGATCGGTGTCTACTGGCGCTCATCCATCCTTCTACCTTCCCAGCCTGTCACTACGACAGCCGCAAGGAAAGTGCGGAGAAAGAAGGTAAGGACGACCACCCCAGACAGCGGAATCATGGGCATCATCGTCCGAGGAAGGCCATAGTTGCATCCAACGCTTACGGACTGAAGCGGCGGCGAAACAAGTCCAGTGAAGAGAGACTACGGTCACTCGATTGTCTCAGTTCAAAGGTTTGCCCATCCCTGTCATATATGTTGACGTCTTGGCTCGTCGGTTCGAATTCTCTTCCTGGTATGAGAGTGTTTCACGTCTCCGCGTCAGTTCGTTATGCATGTTCTTGGCTCGACATGCTGTAACTGATGTACGCGCTCTCTTAGAAATGAATCACACTGGAGAACAGGCAGATATTCTGGGACTTCCGCTTCCGCAGTAATTTATTCCGTTCATTCTGTTGCTAGGCAACGACCGCGAAACAGGCAACTAAACCAGTGTTCCGCAGCCGGTGTGCCGCGGCACACTGGTGTGACGCGTACTTTTACCTATTGTAAGAAATTAATTGTCGAATTGTATTCGTTTTATTTTATCCCAGTTACCGTGTTTCATATGCTTGTATTTTATTCTCAGCCACGGTACTAATTAAATAAGATGATGCTTGTTTATTCTTTATTACATGCTGTGATTTTTTATGTACAGTAATGTTATAGTCTAAGAAATTAGACGTAAATTATTTACTCACAGTTGTTGTTATATCATAGTTTTCATTACTGATTTATTTTTATTTTCCTCGCATCTACGCAGCTAAACAACAGTCGTTGCTAAGGTTGGTGAGTTGGTTAGATAACCTCTGGTGTTCGGTTGTTGTGAGTTGTTGCTGTGATAAGCTGGTAGCTGAGGGTGGGGACAGTTCGGGAACCCAGAGGAAGGAGAACGTCCGCCTTTGGAAGCCGCTAGCAAGCAACGGCTAGTGAAGACTAAGAGACTGAGGAGACCTAGTATGTCCTATAGCGATTTGTGAAGTGTGTAGAACAGTGAGAGCATAATCCTTACGGGCAGTTACGAGGTGTAAGTGTCCAAGAAATCCAATTACTAATCCAAAACCCGTCTGTAGTCACCACATACACATGACAGTATTGTCTGTGTTTATGCCCGCATTCTGCCTCTTTCGATTTATTCAATATAAAACGTTTCTAACAGTGGTTGATACATTGTATGAATACTAATGTAACACCCGTTTAAAATTCACCGACAAGTGTCATTTGTCTTATAACTTCCTCTGCTTTCTCCGATATTCCTTTCCCGCCCTTTATGTCATCGAATGATACGTGGAGGTCGATGTGTAACACCATCTTCCATGAATAACACGCACAAATATTCAATCGTAGACCGTCTCCTTTATATAGTATACGTATACAGCACTTCACATAACCACATCAGATGTTATCAATACTCGCAGAATGGGCACGATATTCTGAAGCAAGAGACTTCGCTCGTTCTTGACCGATTACATGTCTCCGTTCATACAGCGTGTTAACGATCAACAAATCGTCGCTATGGTAATCCGAAACTGCGTAATTTCAGAACTTCCATCCCACCGTTACGTTACGTTACGTTACTCATATGTTGAACATTGTCCAAGTTACAGTATATTTGGTATGCACCATGTTTTGGGATGTGCCCTTGTTTCCGTCTTTAGGCTGGAGCAAATATCCGTAGGCTCTGACGCACCTTTAAACTGATTCACACATCGTCTTAGGTGACGATCATTATACTGACTGATTTTACGCATATTTCTCCCCTTTACTTTTATCGATCCTAAATTTTTCTGCGCATGTTTTTACTTAGTTTTTCCTATAATAAATGTATGGATATTGCTGCTATATGTTTGCTATAGTGAATGTAACTTTATTTTTGTTTGTATACGTGTAATTCACGTGTACGGTTAAATTAGCTGTATCGCCTTCACAAAGATTACTGTCTGTGAAACGCTTTGTGAAGCTGAAGTGAAGTAGGCGTCTGAGAGGAGAGTTAAAATACGTATTTTAGGCTGGTATTAGTGTGTATTGGTTTCTCGGCGACTGGATTCAGAAATGTGTTGTAAAGATTGAGAACTGGTGTCCTAAAACAGATGTTGATGTAAGTCAACCCTTGTCTCGATGGCGGGAGCGTTCCTGATACAAGAATAAAAAGCAGGAATCTTGGTGATACAGAAAATTCAGTGGCGCCCACATCCAAGCCCACCATTAGGCACAATCGTGAACCGCCCCAGTTCAATTCGCGTCCTCCAACCTGTGACTCCAAGAACCTCTGCAATACTACTACCGGTTCTCGATGTCCCACCCAGGCCGTTTTGGAGGCCCCAATTTGTGGCGGGTACCGGGTGCCCTTTCCCACGTTATAGTGGGTATAGTGTGCAGGTGACCTCTCACTTTCATACAGTGTACTGTCTCCGCGTCTGCAGCGAAACTTGTAGCGTGGCTCTTAGGCGAAAGGTAACTTCACAGTTTTACCGTCACCACTTTACATTATCTTACCTCTCCCGCAGTCTTCAATTCGTTGGTTTTCCAGGAGCTTTCAGCGCTAACAGCATGCATTTCTCGTTTCTGGTGTCCGAACTACATGTCCATCCTATCTTTCCGTATTTTAACAGTTCTCTAATGAGCGGGGAGACAGATTCACAAATTATATCTCGCTCGGTGAGTGTTTAGCTTCTTTACCCAAGAAGAGACGAAGATATGACAGTACTAATTGGGTAGGAGGCTGGGTGTTCTCCAGACCGGGCCTTGGTTTCGTAAATTCCAGTCGTTGGCAGGAATCAAATTCCATCCATCCTCCAAACAACAATAATTTGCTTTACTTCCTGAGCTATCCCAGATCATATATGCATTTGTATACATATATGTATGTTGGTGTTATTGCTGTATGTGTAAAACATCGATTGAAGTAATGACGTGTAGAGGAAACACGCATTATGCACAGCTGTGTGAGCTTTTAACTCTGGACATAGTGCAGTAATATTCACTCTTAGCGGCCTCCGTAGTCTAGAGGTAACGTTCCCACCTCATGACTCGTAGTACGCGGGTTCAAATACCCGGCGGAGGTCGTCGAATTTTTAAGGGCGGAAAAATTAGGGAACAAGTCCTCCGGGAGGGACTTTAAGCTGTGTGTCCCGTGTCGTAACTTTACGGCACGCAAAAGAACCTCATATCCCCAAAGGGGATCACTGAGCCAAATTCCAGGACGTTTCCCGCCCAACAATAGTGTCTAAGGCCTCTGATAGATGGGGGAAGGATTATAGACACCGCGAAGCAAGTGGCCGAACTCGCTTGCTCGGCGGGACTGATGGTACGCACCATTTATCGGTAGGGTATAGAGACTGGTAGAATATCATAGAGGGAAGCACAATAGATCAAACTGGTCACGGTGCATGGGGAAACCCACCCTCTCTAAATAACTAGTATTCACTCTTTGCAGGTACATGTATTTCAGTGAAGGGCAAAATAACTGTAGCAGTTGATATAGTGACGCAGTTGGCCATCTTTTGCTTTTTGTCGCTCACCTTCAGAGGTGATGCAAATACAAAGCATTTCGCTCTTATATCGCGGAACACATTTTCATAGCTGTTAGAAAGTAAGCGAATGAATGAAAACTTACGTGGTAGTGTGATGGTACTCGTAGTTAATTCCTGTAAAAAAAAATGTGGCAACATTGAACGTGGGAACGATCGTAACAGATCTAAATGATGTTTGTTGTGAAATTAATATGAGATTATATTCCGAAAGTATTTACCGTCCTTCAGATCCATCTGAAAACAAAGATTATGTATGTGCGTGGTATTGTCTTTTTCTCACCGTACTAGTTTTCAACTACACCGGTTGCAGCCCTGTGTTCGAAATTGTGCCACCAGAAGGCTAAAGATAACTTAATTCTCTGTTTACCAAAGAAAGGAGAGAAGAGATAAAGGTATGAGAGGGATAACGGAAGAAAAGTGGTGAAGGACGGTAGGAAAGAAATGTTTTGCTGATGAATTTCGATGGTCTTTCCGAATGGTATACATATACTAGCGAAAGCAGCCGTTCTTTAAGATTTTCTTAAAGCAAATGTTACTGGAGGAATGAAGTGGCATCTGCTGCCGAGGTCAAGAATGGCGGAGGTATGCGCCCACTCCACTTAGTCTTTATGGTGTGGTACTTTAGAAATTAAGCACAGGAATTGCCATACTTTAGTAGGGTCTATGGCAATCATATGAATATGTTACTGGTAAGTGGTATCCAGTTACCTAGTGCTAATAGTTCCCCGTAGGGATCGATTTGTCCATTGGATGTCAAATTACGAAAACAAATGCGCTGTAAAGCAGGTTACGGCCAGCCAATCAAGCGGCAACTTCTCTGACATGGATGTTAGGCGTGTGGTCTAATCATTCCTTTCTCCTAGCGACTTTGCCGTGATAGGCTGTGCTCATTATATTGTCTAAACTCAGCAGTTTTATAAACTCTCTTGTATGTATTCTGTTTCATTCTGCACTGCCAAGTATATTAGTCGTGAAAATCATATTTATTTATATCTATAGTTACTAAGTATGTTAACATGCCCATGTGTCCCTAAACATGGACGTGAAGCGTGAAAGGACAGAATATAATGAAATATAATAGGGTCGATTAATCGATTGTGCGTTACCCTTCGCGAGGCTAGAAGCAACGAACGCCATGTTGGCACGTACTTCCTTATCTATAAAGAGGCTCAGCGATTGTGTTGCTTGAGTCACCAACCTTGGAGTTGACTTCCATGTATATACACTGATACATATAGGGGATGTCCAAAACCGCGTACTTCACAGACGAGCATGTTCACGTTTCCCATGCTAGTTATGCGCGTGGGAAACTGTCTTTGTAAATCAGAAGTCTCTGTTTGACGGGACAGCTCGATTTGGGAAGGATACTAGAAGATAGCGATTTTGTTTAGATTACTGTCGTCTGGGGTGTGCCGCCATGTAGTTTTGGAGAAGGTTACCTACGTTTCTGAGGAATATTCTGCCGCCATCATCAGGCCACTTCCGGAAATGAATGCACTCTTGATGTACAGCATGAGTTAACTTTATTGATTAATGAGTCTTGGTTTGGTTAGCCGGGCCTATCAAAGTATGAAACGAAACTCACAACAGACAAACCTTGTGTTGTAACGGAGTTGATCAACGCGTTGTCAGGAAACAGCTCTGTAAACACGGTCCAACACGCAACAATAGAGGAAGCTGTGTTTTCTGTAGATCCGACCAACGCGCCAGTAGAATGGCTGGATAGCGATCACTTGATGTGTTTACTGTAGGTCTGTATCCGTGCCTCGGCTATATAAGTGAGCAGAATTCATAAGTTGGAATAGTATCGGCTGGAGCACGCGAACAAGAGGATAGCAGCAAGCTGGAGGAGAACAGCAAGCGAGTAACCAGTAAGCTCGAGGAGTACAGAACACAAAAAGTCAGCCTGTGATGATTTAACGTGTGATTTGAAGACTTTGTGCATGCTGTGGTACAGTGGTACTGGTAGTGTGTAATTCAATGACTGTTATAGTATGTAGACTAGTGCAGATATTAGTGTATAGTAGTGTGAGAATCAAGAACACTGTAATAAATTAATTGTAGTTGCGACCTGTAAGTGGTCAGTAAATCCAATTACCAATCCAAACCCCGTCTCTAGTCGCTGTGACACGTGACAGTATTTTTTATTGAAATTTCCTCCACGCGAGATTTAACGATTACCTCACAATATTTCGGTTATTGTATGGTTAAGTAACGGAATGAGTTCTGGGCATATCTGAAATAAGAAAAAAAAAAGCTTCTTCCACCGTTTACCGTTCCAAGGCCTCTCTTTGAAACGTCAGTGGACAAGTAACTAATAAAGTAGGCCCTATGCAGCTTGTTTAAGACCATGTAGAAGTTTTACTTACGACTTTTCCGTGTTTGTTCCGTCTCCAACGAAACTCAAGGATAAACAGTTTCAGGTTTGTGCATTCTTGTGTGTTGTATAGATCAGCTTTGCAGCAGTAGACTTGTACCTGAAATTAATTAACGTCATGGCCAATGAGATGTATAGAGGCTCGGTATGATTAATGTTCAGATCTGATGTTTCAGTACGAAAAGTAGTACTGTTTTTTTTCAGCAGAAGTAGTCAAATGAGACCCTCACGACTTACCGCAGTTCTTGGCCATAATTATTTTATTTTTTCTTTCCTTCTGGCCTACTTTCGTCAATTTTTTTCGTGTTTCTTTGTTTCCTTCTTACGTGAAATCTCAACGACATTCGTAAAAAAATGTGCGCAGTTAACCCAAGTTTGATATTTGTAGGATAAATTCTCAGAATACCAGGCGTTTCACGACTATTTATTGCCGATTTCATTCTGAGTGAAAAATGTTATGTCAGCATGCGTAAGATGCTCAACGGTGACAGAGCTTCGGTTAAGGAAAGTGAAGATGATTTGAATAAGACAAGTTGATTGTAACACAAAATGGCGCTTAATTGCTGCACATGATTAAGGCTTCATGTGTGTCCACCTTCCGTTCGTAAAGATCTTACATATACCCCTAAATGTGGACGTCAGTTGGGTTGGAGCCCGGTGATCGCTGTGGCCAGTTTTGCAGACCCCGCCCTCGGCTCGCCCATCGACCAGGAAAATGCTGAATCGGCTACTGTCGCGTGTCGACTAATACGTCGGCTTGCTCTGTTATGCTGAAAGTACATTAGCGTCCGTCTTCCAACTGACCATATGCATACTCGTACCCGTGTTGATATAATATTTTGCACTCAGATCTGAGGAATAACAAATAACACTCTCGGGAAATGATATAAAACTGTGAAACACCCCAAATAAGTGTGTGTGGCTGCGCGGTATAAGATGCAAACGGTTGAGAACCACTCGCACACTGGGATGGCGTGTTCGATTCCTCCTCGGGCCATTGTTATATGTTCATGTTTTGTGCTCTGTTGTAGAGGAATTGCAATGGGCCACTCTTTAATGAAAATAATTCTCCATTGCCAAATGATTGGTTGTTGCTGAATTAACCCTAGATGGAAACAACTCAGAGGGCCTAACCCCGTGATAACCTGAAAAGGAGACGGTATATGCTTGTAATACATAGCAGTAATGTCTGAAATGTACCATGCGATAGAAACACGTGAATAGCTCTGAGGACCTTAGACGCCCTCGGGCTTGTCTTACTGTTCACCTTTTATCACATTGGTTCTCAACATGCGGAATGCTGAGCGATATGGCTGTTCACAGCGATGCTTGAGCCGATGTTTATTGTCGAGTTCATTTGTGTCTAATGAAAATCGTGGAGCGAGGAACGACATCTCCTTACTTTAAGATACAGTATATCCTCGATTTAACGGACTAAATGAGGGGAGAGGGTGTTCGATATTGACGAATGTCCGTATACCTCACAAACACGTGCGACGTATACTCCCGGGTCTGCTTTTTCAGTCAATTCTAACTTTTGTTTTACACCCAAGGTTGTCCTTTTTTTTTTTTTGTCCATGGTGTATTAATTCAAAAATATTTGTAAAACAGCAAACCAAACACAGCACAACACAAATTTAATTTTTTATAGAACAGTCTGTATACTAGATAACGCGTTACCTCAGCAGCACGACTGACGAAGTACTTACACACGACATATCAACCAGACTGTTACGGTGAAGTACCGACATATCAACCGAGAATAACAGCGAAGTACCTAAGTATTGTGTCCATTTAATCGAGAATTTAAAGTATATTCTATTTGGGGATTGACGTGTTTCAGATCTGTACCATACTAACGGAGCTTGCATTGGTAACTAAATAATATAATTGAATTATTTATTTATTAAAGTGCTGTAGTCAGCAGCTATAGGCTAACTACACATTCAGGGCGGATACAGAACAACAGCAAAAATAAACACAACAAACAAATAAGGACGAAGCTAAATCAACTAAGGCTATTTTAATTCAAACATAAATGTCTAAAAATAAAGTTGAAAGTGAAAATTGGTTTAAACAATTAAAATGTTTTAAAATTTATATTAATATTAATGGATGCTCCCTCAGCAGGAACTTGATGCTGTGAAGTAGCTTACACGTAAAGTGTGCCTGAGGAATGCGTTGTAAGACAGAAACAGGTTTTATAAATAGTGAAGTGGCGGATGAAGTACTCGTATGACAGTGTGGCAATGGCCAAGTAACCCCCGACGCACTGCGAAAGTTGCATTAATGAGACGGAGAATAAACATGGAGTGATCAATTGATGTAACAGTATGCTTATTATTATTATTAGCATTATTATTAAATCGAAGTCTGATGCAGTCAGTTTACTTACTTACTTAAACCGTCACAGTTTCTGTCAGTTGACAAGGTCAAACCGATTCAATTTATTTAGACCTCATCTAAGCCTTTGATGAAGTTCCTCATACCCTTTTGCTACATGAACTCTCTAATCGTGATACTAATTGATTTTAAAATTACTTATCATCTATTTTTTCTGTTGTTCGCACTTATGGAACTCTTCCTCACCTTTTCCCATGCTATAAGGAGTGCCACAAGGCTCCACTTTGGGACCTCTGTTGTTCAGTATTTTTATTAATGATTTATGCGCCAAAATTAATTTTTCCGAATTTCTGCTCTTTTCTGAAGAATTAAAAAATATTTCGTTAAATAAAATCTGCCGAGGATTGTAAATTACTACGTATAAGCCGATATAGACTCTGTACTGAAGTCGTGCATTGAAAAGTATATGAAAATTAACTTATTCAAAACAAATGCGATTTCTTTTACTTGTAAAACTAACAGTATCCATTGGACCGCGCCATAGCTCAAGCGGTTAGTCGCTGGCTTCCCACCGCGGCGGCCCGGGTTCAATCCCGCGTCTGGTCAAGTGGGATTTGTGGTGGAGAAAGTGGCGCTGGGGCAGGTTTTCTCCGAGTACTTCGGTTTCCCCTGCCAATCTTCATTCCACCAATTGCTCCACAATCACCCTCACGTATCATCTGGGGCTGGTACAATAGGCCAGAAGTGGCCGCAGTACAAGGGACTTAGTCCCACCCCACTAACAATAAGAAAAACACTATCCATTTGAATTACTTTTTTTTTTTTTTTGGTGATACGTTAAGCGTACAAATTGATTGTGCAAAATATCTTGTGGTTATATTATATAATACACTGCATTTTCTTTGTCTTGTTGACTTTACATTCGCAGGCACTAAAGCTGCTAGGACTAATTCTTTTATTAAATATAATTTTTCTTCTTTGGATAATCTAAAAGTTTTGTATATTATCGTAATTCGTTCAAATCTTGAGCCCACGCCTTTCGTCTGGAATAGCCTTGTTTTGTCAGATTCTAATAAGCCGGAAAATATGAAAAGAAAGTTGTAAAATTTATGCTGTAATCGATATATTCAGCCCAGCTGCTTTTGTAATTATGAGTCGTTGAATTACTGACATTTTAAAGCACTTTATTTCAGGCAATAAAATCTTGACGCTTTTTTTTTTTTCCTTTCTTAACGTTTTCAAGAACAAAACTGGCTGTTGTTCTTTTATGGATACTGTTGGTATCCGTGTACCTACTAAGCCAATTGGAGACCGTTAACCGTTGACGTCAGCTATGTCTCAAGGCATCCCTTCAACAAGGTGCGTCACAGCTGCAAACAGCATCTGCAAATCTCGGGAGGTTTTCAATAAATATAACATCTCCCTTGATGATACATTCTCCTTTGCTCATTCATATTGAATTACGAAATTATCGTGTTATATTATTTTATTTCCTTGAATTAAATTTTATTTTTGTTTCCTAGTCTCAGACTAGCTTTTGTTATGTACACTTTCAGTGCTCGCCTGTTATAGGCCACTCGTTGTTGGCAAGCACTTAAATAAAGGAACTGAATTGAATTATTATTAGTTATTAACCTTTTATGGCCTCATTTATGACCGTTCCTTCCGCTGTATTCAAACATATCTTTTGTCGTATACTTTGTAAGTCATGTCGTGTTTAGGAATACGGTTTCCATTAAGTCTTGGGTTACGTTCCTTCTTTTTCTCAATGTTTTGATTCAGTGAGAACATTCTTAGTTTTGTCTTTATATCTTAATTGCTTATTTTATCTCTTTTACTGTATCCCTTCACAGATCTTAAAAACTTCAATTTCACTTTACATAGAGGCATAAATACTCCGTTTAGCCCATCCGAAGAGTTACTTAGAATGGAGAAAAAGGAAATTTCGTAAATAAATTTTGAATAAGAATAAACATTCACTATAACATTAATTCCAAGACCGTCTATAACAGCAGTACTTCTCATCAGTTTCCTGACGCAGTCTAATCAAATGAGGCCATTCCGTACGAAAAGAAATGCTTTGTTTCAGCAGAAGATCATGATTAAGAAAAAAGAAAAAAGAAAATCGCTGGACCAGTGGTTGAGGTTAGCTCTTTCTAACGGACCACGCAGATTATGTGCCTCCCACTTTTTCACATGAGGATGGAAACATCCAGTTCCGAAAATGGTATCTCCTTTACAGTGTTATACGATGAACAGAGACCAAAAACTCAGTAATACTGAATGCTGTACACCATCGTCAGAAACTTTTAGAATTGACCTGGAGGAGAGAAAGCTCTAGGAACACCTAGTTGTAGATATGAGGATAATATCTTAACTGATCCCAGAGAAACAGGATGGGAGCGTATATACAGCATTCATGGGACTTGGCATGGGGACCAGTGGCGGGCCTTGTGAACACAGTAATAAAGCTTAACATTCCATAAAATGCTGGAAAATTCTTGAATTGGTGATCAACTGTTGGCTTCTCAAGAAGGGCTCAGCTATGTGGAGTTAGTTGGTTTATTTATTTCCTCTTACGTTATAATTTCTTATCCTTATTTTGCTTTATTCTTTACTTCATTTTATCTTTGTTTGTTTCTCTATATTGCTCACATCATTTTTGTAATTGTATTTGTTTGTTGCTTCCTCATTTTGTTCTTTATTTACTTGTTTGCCTAGCTTCACTTCCTCTGTTTTCTTGATTTGTGGATGCCTCTTAAATGGTAACAATGTGTGAAGCACATCACCTCTGGTGTACGACACCAGCTCCTTCGTTTTGACTGATGGGTACGTATAAGCAGCGGGAGATGTTAATCCCCATCTTTCCCGCGGCAATAAAAAACTGTGCAATATATAGGCGGGTGAATACTTCTGCTAGGTAGCTCGGGGGAAGCCGTGACTTTCTGGTTTCAGATGTTTACTGTTAATAGTCAGCCATCTTGAGAAGTGAATACGTATGGCTACAGCAGAAATTCAGGTGTCGCGGAGGCTTGCCCTGTTAATTTCTAGGAAGTGAGGCGTGTGACATATTGACACAGAGAGATAGGGCTTGTGCCTGTGGGGTTTTGAGGTATGTCTGATGTTAAGCATCTTATAGTTTCTAATGACTAAACGTTTGTGACAGTGCTGATATTGCGAGGGCTATACACGAAATAACCCCCGTTTATTTTAGGCAGCTAACGTAGGAAAGGGGAAGAGTTCACGCATGCGATGTAGCGTCACATGACACATTGCCTTGTAAAACATCACATAATTGGTCACGTAGTGTTTGTTCTTGTCTCTAGAGTGAGTTATGATGTGTCCTGCGATTGATGATCCCGCCAACTGCGAAATTCTCGCTCTTGTCCGCTTTCTTCACTCTAGCAACGTGAGTGCTGCTAAAGTCCATCTTGAAATATGCGCGGCGGTTTATGGCCAAAATGTAATGAGTGAAGGAACTGTAAGACAGTGGTACAGAATGTTGAAAGATTGGCAGACGAACAAATAAATGTTCACGATGAAGAGCGAAGTTGTCGGCCATCTACAGTGAGTGATGATCTTGTTCAAATTGTTGACCAAAAAATTTGTGGAAGATGGCGCCTCACAATTTCAGGACTTCCATGTGAATTTCCACAAATTTCACGCAGTGTTCTCTACGATAGTATCACATCTAGGCTAGGTTATCACAAGTTTTGCGCAAGATGGGTTCAGAAAATGCGTACGGGCGCCACAAAACGCAGAGAATGGATTCAGCCTTGACTTTGTTTAGAGCGGTAACACGAAGATGGCGATGAATTTCTCAGTCACATCGTAACAAATGATGAAACCTGGGTTTTATTTGAGAATGTTGAAACCATAGAGCAGTCAAAGTAGGGGATTCACCAAACAAGCCGAAACGGTTGAAACAAATATCTATCTGCCAGAAGGCTGGTGGAAACTGTTTTCTGGGACAGGAGAGGAGTGCTGATGGTGGAATTCATGCAACAGGGGACCACAGTAACGTCAGAAGTGAATTGCGAAACACTAAAAAAAACGCTAGGGCCATTCAGAAAAGGTGTGGAATGCTGACATCCCATGTGCTCCTCCATGACAATGCGCGTCCGCATACAGCTGCCCGCACTCGAGAACTGCTGGAGGATTTAAACCGGGTGTTGTTTGACTGTCCTTACAGCCCTGATCTAGCTCCGGGCGACTGCCACCTGTTTACCTACCTGAAGAACTGGTAATGAGAATGTGACGGATGGTGTCAATACCTGGCTGAGCTCACAGACCGCAGACTGCTTAGACATAGGCATACAGATACGTATTCCCTGATATGACAAGTGCCACTATTCCGGGCGGTGACTGCGTTGAGAAGTAGCTTAAGTATGTACGTATTTTTTGTATATAATACTTTTTTCATTTCCTGTTTTGTTAACATGTGACCGGGGGGTACTTTCTGAATAGACCTTATTCGTTGGTCATTGTTATTGACCGAGATATATTTGATATAGACGTTTCGGGAGTTATTTCTGTTACCATTTTCAGGCAGTTGGTTGTCATATTACATAAATGGAGGGTATGTAGATGGAGTCCAGAGACCACATAACAGCACAATTTAGACTGTAGGGATCCTGAAGAAAATATGGCAATTGAAGCCGGCCGCATCCTCATTTTAAAATTCAGACGCCAAGCTCGGTGCATTGAAATTTCCACAAGAGGACTTCGTCATTTATAGCAGCATGTGGGGCGCTCAGTATCAGCCGAATAGTAAGGAATGAGCTCTACTTGCTGACTGCTTCATGCTGGTTTCTTGCTTGGCTTACTCTTGGACCCTGAAGACGGAGACAGTATAACCCTCCGAATCGGCGATGTTCAGTGAACTATATGACGTCATATCCTAGAAGATATAACTGTCCAAGTCCTTATCTGTCTTGACTGGAAGGTTGAAACTTAAATGTACATGTAGACTTCGATGATGATTCCCGAAGCAGTTTGAAGTGATGTCTAAGTTTAATATATTCCTGTTCTTTCACACCCACCCGCGCGCTTTAAGTATATATCCGTGTCTTTCCTTTAATGTCCAAATTTTCAGACGAATATTTTTTGTGACCCATCTGCAGTTATCGAGGACTAAGTCGCGCCAAAAGAAAAAACTACAGAATCGGGCGACATTAGTTTCTTGCTTAGCATACTCTTCGACCCTGCAGGTAGATGTAATGTTCCTCCTAAACGTCGTGCAATCTCCAAACTGCACAGTGTTGCAACCACAAGATCGTACTGCTCATAGTCACAGCCGTGTTAACCTCCAGTCACCATCCAGCAATGAAGGTGAATTACACGTTGCTCGTAGTCACTAATTTTATATCATTTATACATCTAGGTCAGCCATTTTGTATTATGGTGAGTTTCTGTAATATGGTAACGAAAGATTACTGATCGACTGTGCAGTGGTTCACAGTAATATGTCTGCTCTTCTGTCTTTAATTTGTAACACAATTTAGTTTCACTCCGCTGAACACAATTTTCTCTTTGAACAACGAACTTGCTACCACCGTCGCATACGTACTGCTTTGTTACTGATTGTTTACAGGGTTTAGAAGCTGCCACCTGAGGCCGTTAGTAATTTTTGTCACGCTTCTTGCACGACTTGAGGTTTGCTAACGAAATTCCGTAGTGGCATACAGGATCCTTAAGCGAGACTAAAATTCAGTATAATTCGTTAATTAAAATGGTATTACACATTGATCGCTTAAAGAGTGTAACCATTAAAAACAAGCCAGAACAAGCGTGTAGAGGCATGGGGCCCCAGTTATACCCAAAGATTATTGAATTTGTTGTTGCTTCTATATGTTTCTCTGTACACAGTGGGTACCATTTGCATATACTGTCATTTACAATAGTCATTTTATCTTCAACTTACTCCTGTGGCCTTTTTAATTGCCGTTGCGTTTTTAAGTTCTATCTATAACTCCGTGTAGTCCGTTGAAAGTCGCCTCGATGTTCCTCCGAAACGTCGGTTGACTTCTAACGACTGTCCATGTATCTATGGCTCTACAGTCCTTTTGTTGGACCTTGACCACTTTTCCAGTTTCTTAATCTTATATATAGTCGGTAGGGCGCCTTGAATGGGGGATCAGCCGGCCGCAAGGCCGCTACATACACAGGACAGTACAAACAGAATAAACGCACACAGACAGCCATGCTTTGAGTGGGACTGGAACCCACGATCCCAGCGTTTGAACGAGCGAAGACAGTTCATGCCTCTGTGATCGGCCTTTTAACGGACTAAACGGCGTTATACTCGTGTCCCAGAAGATAGGACTCTTCTTAGCCACCGCTATGAAAGCCTCAATTCCTACATATTCGTACCATTGCGCTCTGTCCTTACCCCAGGCGTTCCTATAGCGCAAATTAGCGGTCATCCATTTCGGTACGGCGTGTGAACGTCAGATCAGATCGGACAGAACGACTCTGATAGAAGGGATGTGAATTAATTAATTACAAGAATGGATCGATCACAGCTGATTGTATTTTCACTTCCTTCTTAATATTCGCATACACATTCTGAATGTGATGTAGTGTAGGACAGCCTTTAACTGATCTGAAGTAATTCATCTCTGCTGATTGTATACTGTTACTCCTTTTGTGTCAGTTGTCCAGGATTATCTTCCATGCAACAAAGCAGATAGCGCCACTATTTTGTAAAATTTCAACAGTGTTTCGTTCCTTGTATTGGTCTTTAGGATTATCAAAGTATGGCTTGGTATGTAAATCTGGCTAATTCATATGTCACGTCACTCCCTAAGTAACTGATACGAATTATCAGCTCTAATATCATTAGTACTCGAATCAGTAATACTTTCAGTTCGAATATAGTTTAGAATTTATTTCTATCTACCTTCATTCCTGTTGCTCCCGCTTGGAGCACAGGGCACCCGTGAAGCACATAATCTTAGACAGTCGGGGGACGGGGGATCAGCCCGTCGCAAGGCCGCTGCCTACACAGGATAACACCAGAACAGAATAAACGCAAACAAGTGGGATATGAACTCACGAATCCAGTGTTTGAGCGGGCGAAGAAATGGCATGCTTTAGACCGTGCGGCCATCTTGATCGGCGTTCAGAATTTAAGTCACAATCAAATTATTTAAACGATAATGTACAGCTGAGCCTCGTTAGACAGTGATGTCGTCGTTAGTCCAGAACAACTTATAAGCACAGTCTCATTAATCAAGTAGAAGTCTGGTGAGAGTCGGGAATTGATTCTTCACGTTGCATTAATAAAGCATTTTTACGCCCAAGCAGTAATGAAGTCGACCATTTCAGTGAAGAAGTTCTTGTCAGTCTTGACGGACAGGTCATCGTATGAACTGCGAAGATAAAGAAAGTCATCAGTGGAGTATGATGCGATGTACAAGTATTTATGCTTAGTTCGTGGTGTTATCGAGGTGACTGATGACACGCCACAATCAACTGTTCTGTTGCTTTACTTACTTACTTAGTCACTCACTCATGGAGCTGAGCCCTTCTGGAGGAGCTACTCAAGAATTTCCAAGCAGTTTATGGAACCAGAAGGTTCATTACCGTGTTCACAAGAGCCCTCGACTGGTCCCTATCCTGAGCCAGATCAATCCAATCCATATCACACCATCCTATTTCTCTGAGATTCATTTTAATATTGTCCACCCACCTACGCCTTGGTCTTCCCAATGGTCTCTTTCCTTCTGGCTTTCCCACCAATATCCTATATGCATTCCTCATCTCCCCCATTCGTGTTACATGCCCTGCCCACCTCATCCTCCTTGACTTGATCATTCTAATTATACTTGGAGAATGAGTTCCAGGAATCTACCTGGGGGGGGGGGAAAAGGGCGGCCGACCCGTAAGGCTGACAACCTTACCGCCATCTGTGAGCTGACTGTCTAGATAATGTGGGACCCTCGACGTCTCAGAACCCTATGGGCCTCCATGGCCTGTTACAGGGATAGCTTTACCTTCTGTTGCTGCACACATTTAAAAATTAGCAGGAACCATGTACAGATAGAGTGTGCTCTATTCGTTCTTACGACCTTTCTGGAACTGTGAATTGGTTTCAGGTTAGAACTCTCGGATAACATTTTGCTGAAATGTTTTTTATGGATATCTCTTTAGGTGCCGGTTTTGTAAAGAAAAGGATCTTCTAGGTATTTATAATCTAATTAATTTCCATTACAAATACTAACTACACTCAACATAGATTATGAACATTCATAGAATGGAAACAGTACACTTCAACAGAAGACTTTGCTCGTTCGTCATCTACAATGACGGTCCACTTTATACATGTCAGAATATTTTGATCATATATAGAGAAATTCTGCAGCTCCTGTAAGTTTGATTACAACACTTGCACTTTCCTTGTGAACAGGTTGACATTAGCTTTCGAGTGGCTGCTCTTGCACTTCCATTAGTGCTTCCGTCCACTCACATTTTCGCTCTAATAAAGAAGGCGTACGGGCTTTTGCTTTAATATATTAGAACTATTATTCCTGCTCTGTGATTGTGGAGAAGTCTGGATATGTGAAGTGTGGTTAGTATCTGCCATCGAAGGCCACGCCATAGCTCAAGCGATTAGTCGCTGGCTTCCCACCACGGCTGCCCGGGTTCGATCAAGTGGGATTTATGGTGGACAAAGTGGCGCTGGGGCAGGTTTTCTCCGAGTACTTCGGTTTCCTCTGCCAGTCTTCATTCCACCAATTACTCCACAGCTTCAGTCGTTCATAATCTTCGGCTCCCGATGAGCTGAGGAGCCGCATGGATAGTGCTTGAATATGCATGAGTTAAATCGCCATTTATTATAAACATATGCAGTTTATGCGTTCGGCGTAATACATTACTTCATTCTAAGTTTTATTCACATTTTTAGAGTGAGATGCAACTCTCCCTGGAACTGGACATAGGCCTAACTGATATGAGTCCAGTATTAAAATTGTCACAATTTAGTGATTGGACATGGAGTTTGCGTTCTTATTGGAATTACTAAACACAACTTGTAAGTACAAGTAACTATAACAGTCTTCTTTTCTTCTTCTTCTTCTTCTTCGTCTTCTTCTTCTTCTATGGCGCAACAGCCCGATGTCGGGCCTTGGCCTCCCTTATCAAGCCCCTCCATTCCTCTCTATCCTGCGCTGCTCTCTTCCAGTTCCTTACGCCCATTAACTTCTTTGCATCTTCTTCCACCGCATCAATCCATCTAGTTCTTGGTTTCCCAGCACGTCTCGTACCACCTATTGTACTGTATAATATTTTCTTTGGGATACGCTCCTTATCCATTCTCTGTACATGCCCAGACCATTGCAATCTTTTAAGCTTTATCGTCACGGAGATCTCTGGCTCCTTATATAATTTGTATAACTCTTTATTATATCTTATTCTCCATATCAGTCTTACTGATCATGAATTCACTCGTTGCTGTGCAACGGCTCCCAACAATGGATATTCCTCTGCTTTGATGCTCACGTCCTCGCTGGGTAGCGGCAGGCCCGCAACTGACCCATTACTCCAGCTGCCCACTAGTCAAAGTCGAGGTTACCCTACGGCTGGCGGTTTACCGCCGATCAGTTCGTCTTGGCGCTGAACTGTTTCAGGCTCATGACCAGAGTTTTTTTTTCGACTGAACCCTTGCGGTCATAGTCCTTATGTAACATCTTGTCTGACGAGAGGATGGGTTTGTCTCTTGTGAATATGCCTGGAATTTTGTCAAGTGTACGTATCGCATATATAACACGTCATTGAAAAAGTCTTCCTTTTGCACTACATACAAGTCATCTGTCAGTCCAGGCTTTGCAAAGCAAATCATGCCTATCTGACTTATCATATACTCGTACTAGAACGGTAGCTCAATCACTTGAACGGTCGGAAACTTGACCACTGCCAAGTTTAGGCCTCTTATATTTTCTGTGTCTGGCTTCACCTTGTCCTATACCGCGAACATGTTCATTCTCATGATTTTGTATGACTTCTGCTTGGCGCCTGCACAATTGTGTGATATAACCGTATACATACGGAAGGTTGAAAGCCGTGTGCAAATTGTGCACCGGTGTGCACCTTGGAAAATTTCCAGTGGCGCGGAGAACCTTGTTTGTTGGAGCTGCAATTTTAAGAGGTAGGTGTCTGCCGCTAATTCCCTGGCAGGGCAAGCGTAAGTCATTACTGATCTGATCGGTGCCTAATGGAGGGTTACTTTAATGTTGGCGCTTAAACGCTCACATTTGAATAGGGAGTACATTCTAATAATTGTTCTGAAGGCCTTAGCTTCAGTCATTTATATGTGTAGTTTGCATGTAATCAATTCTCTTATCGAAAATTAAACCAAGATATTTGCATGATTAACGAAGGGCACATTCCGTCATTCAGTGTAAGATGGGCCTCATGGGGCCTAAGTGTATGAAAAAAGTAGGTGGCCTGAGTCGTCGTTTATTTTTATGTCCCAATGCTCACACCACGTGTCAATAGCACTGAGACCACGCTGCAACTTTCTGAGAACATATCTCTCTTTGCGGTCTGTCGCATATGTACAGGTGTCATCAGCACAGAGGCCTAGACAAACACCAGGTGTTTGAGGCGTATCATACTGCACAATGTGGGGTACAGGGCGGAACCTTATATCTCCCCTGCTTGCATATCCCTTGACGTAGACATTTCACCTTCGACCGAGACTCTGAATTTTCTCTTAGAAAGAGAAGATCTAAAAAGCTTGATTAGACTAATCGAAAATTTTAATTCCGACCATTTATATAGCAAGCCAAGGTGCCATGTTTTATCAGAGGCTTTTCAAAACCCAAGAGTAAAGCAGCCATAGACATGTTATTGTTCAAATTTAATCTGACGTCCGTAAGCCTCATACATAAGCGGCCTCAGTAGTCTAGGGGTAACGTTCCCACCTCATGACTCAAGATACGCGGGTTCAAACCCGGCGGAAGTCGTGGAATTTTTAAGGGCGGTACAATTCAGGGAACAAGTCCTTCGTGTCTTAGATTTACGGCACGTAAAAGATCCTCATGTCTCTAGGAGACCTCTGAGCAAAATTAATTAGGTAACAATTTCCCGCCCAAGTAGTTTCCAACGNCAAACTGGCTTCCATTAATCAGGCCTTTTTCTTCAATGTGCCTTTGGACTCTTTTCAGAATATCTTTTCTCGAATGGCTTACATGTTTTAGGCAGGAGGCTAAGCGGACGTAAATTTTGAGGAAGTTTCGAGTCGTTACCAGGTTTCAGTAACGTCGTAACTTTCGCTTCGTACCGAGGCTTTGAAAAATGTGACATACGAAGGTAGTGATTAAATGAATGTCAGCTGTACCAGTGGTCTTCTTGGAAGATGTCTGAGGGCATTCGTTTGGAGTACCATGAAGTCCACAAGCCGTTCTCAATTTCAGTGAATTTCCTAATTTAAATCTGTCACAGTCTTACTTTTCCCAACGGGGTGCGTCTACAGATGTGAGCAGACCTTGGACTCTTTTAAGTCTTCACCCGTCGCACATGATTTTCGTCATACAGGCCATGAAATGTGAACTGGCTTTCTACACAATCCGCAGTCACGTTGGGGTGATATGTTATTCCTAAAGGTCCATGAACAGCGGTTGGTGCCTTTGGTTCATTCCTTTTCATGAGCAATTTCGCAATAGGCCACAGAGCTTGAGGTGTGACATCACAGTCCCGTGCTTTTGTTTCCCACCGTTCGATTGCCTTTCTACGTGTCATTCGTCTGATGATTTTAGCGACCCAATAAACTGCCGCTTTATATACTGGCTCCTGGGTTACTTGTCACAGTTTCATTAACTTTCTCCAGGCGAGGTAGCTCCTTATTAAGGTCCGAAATTATAATTTTTCTTGTTGATAGCCCATACGCCGAAGCTATAGAGGCAGTAAAGTCGCAGGCCTCTTTATCAGCTTCTTCCCCCGAGTTTATTTGGATTCTAGGTTAAATTAATTCAGAGGCAGGCTTTAAAACCTCTCCCAGTTTGTGAATTTGTCAACCAGGTCCGAGAAACTCCTACTTCTAACGTGATCCAATAAGTGGAAAGCGATTGTAGGTGTTCTGGCAGTCGGACACCTTTGTGCACAACAATATCGAGTACGTCACCATTTACCACAGGAGAGTAATGAGTAGTACATTGTGGTGCTGAAATTTCAAGTTCATTTATATGCAGTAAATTCGATAGTTTCGCGCCTGAGGGGTTGAAAACTACGTTATTCCAAAATGGATGTTTAGCGTTCAGATCTCCTGCTAGTAGCACGTCTATAGCTTATAAGCTCAATGATGGCTCTCACTATATAGCCTCGGCACGGAGCTTATAGAAAACATTTTCTCCAACAATGTCTTTAATTGTTGTGTGCATACCCTTTGTCGCGGAAACATGTTTACTCAGCTGTTGCCTCACAACGGACCATGTACTCGTAGTCATATCACAATATTTTATGTCCCGTTGAGCTCAGTTAGCTGTTCCCCTAGTCTGAATGTACTTCCACAGAGGAATATCTGATTTATAGTGGCAAAATACAAGAAAGAAAATATAAAATATTGAAGTATAACTTTCCTGATTGTCACTAAGTGTATATCCAGACCGACTCTGGGGTCCACCCGGCCCCCTGACCAGTGGGTATCAGGGGCTCTTTCCTGGGGGTCTAGAAGGTGACTGACCATTCACCTCTTTGTAATGCCTAGGTTACTAATAGATGAAGCCGTGTCGCTTTTTCATGGTGTTGTGCTTTGTTGAAGCAGAAATACCAGTTTATTATCTTGAGTATTTTTTCAGCTCAGTTTTGCACCTTGTGCACACAGTATAATGATTTCCAGTAAATCTGACAGTTGTCGGCAGCTGCGCACATTGTGTGACATTTTTGTTGTTTCAGTTTTACAGTTGATTATGACCAGGAACTTGATGAATTCTCTAAATCGAAAACTCGTAAAAATATTCAGTTAGATGCGATCGTTTGCAGCCATGAAAACATTCAGGCTTATGAAAAAAATATTTGAGGGATGTCTCTGAAAGTGACATAACTTTATTTGCGTCCTTTTCTCCATGCATGTGGCGATAAGCTAGGTTACTTTTATATGATATCAACACCTAAGAAACCAAAACGTAAAAGTGTGGAAATGAAACATGCCGGCAGACGAACAGGCATGGCCACCCCATTAAACGTTCAGTTTGTGCACGCTTACGAAGAACGCACGAATACAATTATAATCAGAACGGGGGTTTGTGCTGTTACATTATTTCTGAGTTGATTTTTAAATGCAGTCCGACGCTCGTTTGTTTTTGTTTGATATTTTGGACACCCTTGCAATGTTATATTGTGTCATGTCGTTAATACAGGATGGGAAATGGACATACGTAATGAGCAGGGGAGTTCGGAATGAGGCCACGAAGGCCAATGACAGATGCCCCGATAGGTTTTTATAACAGCGTTTATAACTTTTACGCATTCGCATTAGTGATGCCTGTTCGATGTATAGTTAGTTCAGTGTCATTCATATTCATTGTCCGTCTCCAGTGTTGATTCCACCAATAAAAGTTGGTTCTTTGAGTCTATACTTAATCATTTCTTCCAAACGATAGTGGAAGATTTCGTAAAAGTAAGTAAATAATCTGCCAGTAGTACTGGCCCAGTACATTAATTGATTGTCTATTGGATGACCGTAATTCTGTTCCCAACATGAGCCTTATTTTTAGCTTCGTCATCACATGCAGACTGACTCTTCACCCAACCAATCCTCTGACAGAACGACAACTGAGGAGCTTTTCTCATGCGGATAAAGCTACCGAAGCGTGAAGCTAACTGCTTACCTCCACTGGTATGTCAGTTTACTGACTAGCTATTATAACTAACTGTATGAAGCTCACACTTTCTTAGAAGCTGTAGTCGCTCCGCCATTGTATATATTCTCGTCCTTTATGGAATCCGAGCTGTTTTGTTGTGTAAAAAAATAAAATGGTATAGTTTCGTAGCCAATTTTGAGTGCAGACTGAGTATGTAAATTACGAAATATTTGTAAGAGGTGTGTAGGTCATCTCCGTTGACATAATGAATAAAGGGACTGATATGTCGACATTGGGGTATGTGACCTTACATTTCTTGCTACTGCTGTACAGTATTACATTTGATTTGACTGGAAGCATAGGCATAAGCGCATGACAATTAATCTTTACTAGACGAGATTTCGAAACTTCACCACGTGTAAAGTTGTCGCCTTCAACTAGCGACGAGATATAGAATTCGTGTTGCTTTACTCACACGCACTTTATGTGTTTCCATGAGTACGTGATCACAGAAGCAACTTGGTTAACATTTGCAGCGATTGGACCTGGTTAAACATGGACGAGTCTGAAGTGAAGCAGCGCCACTCCTGGGCGCAACTTGAATTTATAAACCGGCAGCCTGTTGTAGCGGAATGTCAGCAATGAATATTCTTGATTTCAAAGCCATAATTTTATACAGTTTACTGTTTTTACATCTTACGAAGGGCGTTCCGTAAATAATGCCTCCTACTTTTTTGTGTTAATATGTAACTTCTGAGCTGGATGTTGGTGGTGTTGTAGTAAAGGTTGAACCTTCCCACCAATATACTGTTAGTTTGGTTGCCGTGTGACAGATAGCGACAGCAGAGCAGTCTACCAAAATGGTGTCTGACATAGAAGTGCGTATGAAACACAGATGTGTTATTGAATTTCTCACTGCCGAACAAATTGTACCCACTGACATCCATCGACGCTTGCTAAAGGTGTACGGAGACAATACAGTGGAAGTCAGCACAGTGATTCGGTGGGTAGTGCGTTTCAACAGTGGCGAAAGTGAAGTGCACGACAAGCCACGCCCTGGGCGTCCCTGCTCAGTTGCCACTCCTCACAATGAACAGCGCCTCATCCTTACAGCTCGGCAGATAACGACCAGGGAACTGTGTGCACGGCTTAATATCGGCTGTAATGCATTGGAAACGATGTTGGGGAAGCTGGATTATCGCAAAGTTTGTTCCAGGTGGTTCCCGCGGATGCTTACACAGGACCACAAAACTCATCGAATGGAAGTCTTTCAGGACCTGTTGCACCAGTTTGAGGCTGAAGGTGACAAGTTTCTGGACAGCATCGTCACCGGAGATGAGAGGTGGTGTCACCACTATGAGCCGGAATCCAAAAGACAGTTCATGGAGTGGCGACATCCGGATTCCCCAAGAAAGAAGACGTTCAAGACACAGCCATCGGCAGGGAAAGTGATGTGCACGGTCTTGTGGGATAGACGGGGTGTGATTTTGTTGGATTTCCTGGAACCTGGTGAGGCTGTCAATTCTGAACGCTACAAGACGACGCTGACTAAGCTGAAAGCCCACATTTCCCGAGTCAGGCCAGAGAAGCAGACAACCTTTCGCATGCAACACGATAACGCTAGACCCCATACCAGTTTGGCGACCACCGCGCGCATTGCAAAGTTTGGTTGGACTGTCCTACCACATCCACCTTATAGCCGCGGTTTAGCACCTTCAGACTTCCATCTCTTTGGGTCTATGAAAGATGGACTACGTGGGCAACATTTTCCAGACAATGATGCTGTCATTGCAGCTGTAAGAAAGTGGCTAGCCTCTGCTAGCGCAGAAATCTACGTGCGCGGCATACATGCTCTTGTTCATCGCTGGCAAAAGTGCCTAACGAATGGTGGTGATTATGTGGACAAATAACTGTAAGTAGCTGAAATCTTGCTCTATTTAACTGCGTTATTATGCTTTCTGTATCTGTTGTAGTTTTCTTTAAAAAAATAGGCATTATATACGGAACGCTCCTCGTAATTTTCTACTCTTTAAATGTCTATAATGTGTTAGTCAAAACAACTTCGAAGTGAATAATGCAAATAGTGCAAAGACAAGTTGTGAGATCCTGCGGAGTTTCCATGGTTCAGGAAATGAAACACGAGGTGTGTCAGCTGTAACTCTTCACCGCCTGTTCGTATAACGATGTCTTCTACTGAAGTTGCCCCTTTTAGTTGAGTACTTAAAAAAAAGAACTCCGTGGCCTGTAGTCCGTAAGCGAACTATACCGACCGAGCGACCTCCGCTTGTCGGCGAAGTTAGTGTCGACGTTTGTGTAAATGTTTCTTGTTTCAGAATTTATTTATAATTGGCATTTCGGCCGTTGAGTAAACGCGTAAATAAATCAAGAACTGAATTATTATATTAATGTTACAGCTGAGTTGTATATACGTAGATAAGTCAATAAGTAACTTACAAATGGATATAGAACTTAAACAAATAAGAGTACTGATTTGGGAAATGATTTTGTTTCTCAACATAATTGCCCTGTAAATTCAGGCGCTTGTCCCATCGTTTCACAAGCCCCTGAAAACGAGCAGCATAAAATTCTTCGGGCTGCTGTCGGAACCAGACGGTGACTTCCCTTTCTACTGCTTCATCGTCGGGAAAATGTTCAGCCGAAAGATGATGTTTAAGAAGGCCTAACAAATGGAAGTCGCTTGGAGCAAGGTCGGGGCTATACGGAGGATGCTCGAGGACTTCCCACTTGAAATTTCGCAGCGTCTCATTTGTCTTGTTGGCAGTATGGGGACGCGCGTTGTCATGCAAGAGCAACACGCCTTTGGTGAGGAGTCCTGGTCGCTTCCGTTGAATGGCCTTACGAAGTTTCCTGAGGATGTTACAGTAGGAGTCGGCATTTACGGTTTGTCCTTGAGGCTGGAATGCTGTGAGAGTATGCCTTCCTGAACCCAGAAGACTGTGAGCGTCACGTTCCTGGAGGATGGCGTCACCTTACACTTTCTTTTTGGCAGGCGACGCAGGATGTTTCCACTGCATTGACGCACGCTTTGTCTCGGGCTGGCAATGGTGAACCCGAGACTCATCACCTGTGACAATTCGGGCTAGCATATCGTGTCCTTCATCATGGTAGCGATTGAGATGCTGTAATGCCAGACCCATTCTTTGCATTTTGTGTTGTGGGGTCAGCATGCGCGGCACCCATCGTGCACAGACTTTGTGAAAACCTAACCTGTCATGTATTATGAGGTAGGCCATGCCGTGTGAACACGCCTGGTTCCAACAGCAGCCCAAAGAATTTTATGCTGCTGGTTTTCAGGGGCTTGTGAAACGATGGGACAAGAGCCTCAATGTACAGGAAGATTATGTTGAGAAATAAAAGCATTTTTCAAATCAGTACTCTTATTTTTTTAAGTTCTATATCCATTTGTAACTTACTTATTGACTTGCCCTCGTACTTTTTTTTGGTTCACTTAATTACACTTAGTGAATTTTTGTTATTGTGTTAAATTATACAAATTGCCTTAGTCTGTGTCTGTGTGTGTGTGTGTGTGTTCCCCCCCCCCACTTTTGCTCTTGCCATATAATTGGCTTTTGGGCTGTCAAGTAATTACGAAAATAAATAAAGAATAGAATTTTGAACTGTTTCATTTTGGTCTGTTACACTATCAATCATTTTGTTGAACATTTTTTTATTGACGGAATGCAGCTGTTGTTTTATTTACAAGTTAGAAACTTCGATAAAGGTACAGACTGATACTGTATGTGTTCAGCAGAATAAGTTTTCCTGTGACAAGCGTGGTCTCCGGTTCTAATTCCTGGAGATATTCCGCCAAGGAATGTGGACCTGTTCCTGTTGCTGACGTTACATTTGGCTTAATTATCACGGCTACCAATCTTTTCATTGAGTTATCTTTAAATTCTTGTCCAAAGTACACATATTTATTATTGTTTTTATTATCATCACAGTTCTGAGCCTCACTTCCGCTGTAAACTCTCATTACATAAGTGATCTAGCAGTCAGTTGAATGAGCCGTTTGAAACAAGAAATAGGCTCGTGGCAATATCGAACGAAGGTTCAACTGGAAGTGTAGCACTTCTGAATTCTTTACGATGTCGCAATCGATCCATTCATGCTTATAGTTCCTAGACTCAACTCCAAGATATCTTACAAATTTCCCAAGTACAGAATAAAAAACCCATCAGATGTTGAATGCTCTTAGTGTCTAAGTGAAGAGTGCCTTATGTGGAGTCGTATTTTTCCGCCCACACGTTTCAGTTCCGAAACCCCTTCGCCCCTTTGCGTTGTTTGGGCCGTCTTTATTACGCTCATGAACTTTTGAGCCGTAACTTTTTTTTTTTTAAATATTTAAGGAGCAAACGTTCAAAACGTGATATGTCTGTCATTTGTGCAAAGTGACTTGCACGTAGATTCGCTACAAACAGGATTGTCGGAATCAGTTCCTGACCCTGCTTTCAACAAAAATCTGTTTCATCCAGGAGAAAGTCAGCCTTAAGATATTGTCTTTCACTCTAGAAGCATGGCATTTGGTTTGTTTTTCAGCGCTTTATTTTCACGCAAAGGTTCAAGTACCCAAGTCTCGGGAATGACTCAGAAGCTGCTACAGTTAAGTCGGTGTAATTGCAAGAGAGTTGTCATAAAGAAGTGCTGAGTAAGAATGGGATAATAGTCAAGGTCAGAGCCATAGCAGACTTGAAGATCGACTCCGAAACAGAGACCTAAGTGATGCTTCGAGAGAGAAAAAAGATGTTGCCAAGTTAAAAACGAAATGAGGGATCACTTCTCATTGAATTTCTACTAAAAGGAAATGCGATGTAAAAAAATCAAGAAAAAGCAAAATAAAAAACTAGACAGATCTTGTGGAGCAAGAATGATGTGTCCAACAACCAAGCATTACAATTGGGCCGCAGAGCTTCTTCTTTCCGACATTCCAATAAAACGAGTATAAGACAACAAAAACAGCAGAGTACAGCCGTAATCACAGAATGCAATGACGGCGTTCTTCGTTGAATTTTAACATAATATCAGTTTGTTCATTGATAGAAATTTATTACTCTGATTTCAAAACCTCGTGTTTGTGAATGTGAATCGTAAAGTTTGCTCTAAATAAGTACACCCTCTGAGCATGGTCTCATGACACAGAAACGTACTGGGGTAACAATGAACTGGATATGCTTAAATAAGGGTTAACATCTGACACTATTATACGTGTAGATAAGTATATCGGAAAAAATAAACCTATACAAAGCGACTTTGATCTCCATTCCCCGTAGCTCTTGTGTCGTAATACTGGTTGATGTGTATTATGTTCTGGATTTAGTTTAGTATTATGGTTGCAGATTATATTATTAGATTATATTTGGGCTGTTAATGCCGCCGTTGTTACTGTTTTCGTTCTCCTCGTGTACTAAGTATCCTTACTCCTTCTGCGACCCGCAGAACAGAAGACAATTTGGCACTGTGGTCCTACTTTACGTAAGGGCTGTTTTTATCCCTCCTGTTTCGTCAAATGTACACCAAATCAAAATCTGTTTAAAATTAAAGTCTCTGCATAGATCTAGTTCACTGCTGGCACTTTCAAAAGCCTTCCGTCTCACTGTGCGTACCATTGCAAACGAACACGTCGGAAGTGCCATGTTCATTTCCACCGGAGTGTTAAGGGCCTTGGCCCGTCCAGGCAATTTCTTGAATCGTCCCTCTAAACCAGTTCTGAACTCACGCTCCACGTCCGTCATATATGTCAGGAAATCATCACTTTGTATGGCTTCAACGTCAAAACATACTACAATACATAGCCACTCGTAGCTATGAATATACACGTGTATATGTATAAGGTAAGGTAAAGTTTTCCCTGTGCTTAATTAACTAAGCACTACGCCATGAAGGTGTATGGGGAGTGAATGTATAGATCCACATTTTCTTGACCTCGGCACTAGTTGAAAGTGAATGGTCAGCTTCACGCCCCTGCCGCTTTATCCCCGGGGAAAGAGCCCCCGGTACCCATTGGATAGGAGGCTGGGTGGGCCCCAGAGCCGGTCTGAACGACGTGGATAGGAGAAAGTTCTTGACCCTACCGGGACTCTTAACTCCGATCCCTCGGTCTCCCAGCCCATAGCCAGTCGCTATACCAACTACGCTATCCTGGCTCATATATATATATATATATACACACATACACATGCACACAGAGGGGCCCAAAAAATGTACTCACTCTTTGATAGTCAGTNGCGTTCAGTGTAACTGGCTTTTGTCGATAAACGTCATCCTTCAAGGTTCCCTATAGGTAGAAGTCGAGAGATGTTAGGTCTGGAGACCGTGGTGGGTACTCAGTAGCACCTCTTCGACCTATCCATCGTCCAGGTAGAGTGTCATCCAAGTAAGCCCTGACATCTCGATGGTAGTGAGGTGGAGCACCATCTTGTTGTTGGTAAAATCTCTCATCTCCAAACAGCTCTCGAATGGCAAGAAAAATCGATGTCTGAAGCATATCGAGATACATCTGACCAGTTACGGTACCTTCAAAGAAGAAAGAACCAATCAAACCGCGCGATGACAGACCACACCACATATTAACACCCGGTAGATTCGCTTCCTTGCCCACGTGAACGTGTGGCTTTACAGGATCCCAGTACACACAATTGTGGCGGTTAACAGTACCGTTCATTTTGAATAGCGCCTCGTCAGACCAGATAACTTTCCCTGCAAACTCCTCATCCTCGCGAACCATGCCTTCAAACCACTCGCAGTATTCAAGCCTTCGATCCCGGTCGTCCTCGTTCATAGCGTGCAGCAGTCTTGGAATGTACGCTTTCCGCTTTGCAGCCTTCAGAATTCGCCGTACACTTGATCGGCTTACCCCACTTTCGCGTGCACACTGATTCACAGATTTTTGCGGTGATCGTGTAAAGTGTTGCAACACCACAGCACTCGAAGCTGGACTTGTTACTATCCGTGGTCGCCCAAATCTTTGCTTATGCACATCATGAACAGTACCGTCGGCTTCAAATTTATCCCGAATACAGGCAATTGTTCGACGCGTTGGTGGCTGAGTTCCAAACTCATTCTGCCATTGTCGTACCTCTTTAATGTTTTCGTACTTCCAGTACCCCTTCAATACAGCCTTGCGTTGCTCAAAGAACAACCTTTCAGCCATTGTTGCTGCTGTCTTCTGCTCGCAGTGCGCACGCGGCACGACAGTCACGTGTTTATGTGACCTTCGCCATCTGTTGAAAAAACATTACACTGCACTACCGTGCAAGATTTGTAACTACATATCATTTTGTTCCAAATATATTGACTATCAAAGAGAGTACATTTTTTTGGACTCGCCTGTATATATACGTATATACGTATGAGTGAAGGAAAAACAGTTCATGGGAATTATTTTTAGACCTCTAAGCATTCATCGAACATAGACTGAGGGTGTTTGAGAACAGAGAGCTGAGGAGACTATTTGAACCGAAGAGAGAAGTGACAGGAGGTTGGAGAAAACTACATAATGAGGACCTCTATAACTTGTACTCTTCTCCAGATATAATTAGAATGATCACGTCAAGGAGGATGAGGTGGGCAGGGCATGTGGCACGAATGGGGGAGACGAGGAATGCATATAGGATATTGGTGGAAAAGCCAGAAGGAAAGAGACCACTGGGAAGACCATGGCGTAGGTGGGTGGACAGTATTAAAATGGATCTTAGAGAGATAGGATGAGATCTTCTGGATTGGATTGATCTGGCTCAGGATAGGGACTAGTGGAGGGCTCTTGTGAATACGGTAATGAACCTTTGGGTTACATAAAATGCTAGGAAATTCTTGAGTAGCTTCAGAATTGGCGGCTCCTCAAGAAAGGCTCAGCTGCATGAGTAAGTAAGTAAGCATTCATCGCAAGCGGCCTCCGTAGTCTAGGGGTAACGTTCCCACCTAATGACTCAAGGTACGCGGGTTCAAACCCGGCGGAGGTCGTGGAATTTTTAAGGGCGGAAAAATTCAGGGAACAAGTCCTCCGGGAGGGACTTTAAGCCGTGGGTCCCGTGTCGTAGCTTTACGGCACGTAAAAGAACCTCATGCCTCAAGGAGGCCTCTGAGCCAAATTATAAAGGACATTTCCCGCCCAACAATAGTCTCTAACGCCTCTGGTAGATGGGGGAAGCATCTAGACACCGATGAGCCAGTAGAGGCCAAACTCGCTGGCTGAGTTGGGACTGATGGCACGCACCAGTATCGGTAGGGCATAGAGACTGATAGAATATCACAGGGGGGCGTACAATAGACCACTGGTCGCGGTGCATGGGGAAACCCACCCCCTCCAATAATAATAATAATAATAAGCATTCATCGCACTAGTATATTATTTTCAGCCAATTTTTGCAGCCGTAGTACGGCTCATATATTGTAGCATGTCGGCCCGTTGCTAGGCAGCGGCCAGCAAACAGACGAATGGTGTTTTCTGCGCGTTCCGCTAAGCAACAATTGAAGAGCTACAGAGAAACGGTGATTTTTGTGCGATCCGTGCCGAGATGTTATAGGCAGGACAATTAGTGAGAGTTGTTTAGTGGAGTTGAGGGGAGTGAGTTGGTTGGTGAGAGGGAATTAGAAGACCGCTGCGGTTCGGTTGTGAGCTGTTGCTGTTAGAAGCTGGTAGCTGAGGCACAAAACTGGTGAAAACACAGCAGGCTAAGAAGACTTAAGTGTGTGCTGTAGTGAGTTGCAGAGTGTGAATTAGCCATAGCGCTACAGTGACCTGTAGTTACGAGTTGTGTGTATAAGTGCTCACTAAATCCAGTTACCAATCCAAACCCCGTCTACAGACATATAATATATATATATGGTCTCAAAATAATATCGTACTTTACCAAAAGCGTTTGCCTACAAGTAATACGTTTTACTTGCATTCAGACCGCAGTTTTTCGAATCGTGGCTACGGGCAGGCTGTTTCGATTTTTCATGGCATTCCTCGGTCACTCCAGGCTAATGTCGGAATGTTATCGTTAAAAGTGTTCAAGACCGCTATCCGTTACATCCTACCTAATGATTTTACAATACATCGTTCGGCCCTAGCAGCTGATAACAGCCTCGTAAAACAATTGAATTAAAGACTTCAGAAGAGTTTGCAAATTTCCATCATCACGGACATATCCGCCACTGTCTCGCCAGAATGATTTGAAAGAAATTTTATGCTGGGGTTTCATAATAAAATTTGAGCCTTTGTCAGCCATTCTAGTTCGAGAAGCCAGACTTGATGCTTTCAAATTCTGGTACATAGCATAAAACTGCAATGGTGGAACCATATAAAGTTCAATTTGATATAAAGTAATTTATTTCTGCCTCTGTTTGTTTGCTTGGCAACCGAAGAAAAAATAAAGAAAAAAAAAATATATCGAAGCTCTTTAGTGTCTAAAACAACCTGTCTCAAAGAGTATCTGAAATGGATCCATCCAACTGTGCAGTCACATAAACAGTGTGCTTTTACCGGTTCTCGCGGTCTCTTCGCTTGCGGATTTCTTATATTTTTTCTTTCTACCCTGAAGATGGAGGCGATACGTTCCTCCGAAACGTCGGTTAACACCACATATACACGGTGCCAAATCCCAGAAGACTGCTTTCTTCAATTATAACGCAATTGCTAAGTCACACTTTGCTTCTCACTACGGCATACAAAGTCTTCTCAGGTTATCTTCACAAGCCGTTGCTCGGTTACGGTTCCAGCAACGTAGATTCCTCAGCTTCCATGCTCACGGACTCACAGCTAATTCATTACCCAACTGTCGACTTCAGGCCATGACTGTCCACTCGCTGGCTATCCCTGGCTCAGTCATCCTTTCGCAGTATAGAGGTCTAGATCACGCGGCCAACTTAAGGCACGTTTTGAAACCTTGTCACAGAAAACTTTCACATTCTGTACAATCTTTCGTTGTGGGACTTAGATTTCAGCCATTGAGAAACTATCTGGTGTACGTTTAACGACCAGAACTATGAAAATATGACCTGGAGGGTTTCGAACCACGTTGTTGAACATAACCCCGCAGAATTTGTGATTAACTTCGATAATACAAGCAGCAGTCAAAACTGTACTATCTTAGAATATATGTAGTATTTTCCTTTATGTTCTTTATCACTCTCCTACATTAATTGCAGTTGTTACCGCGCTAATATACGCTACAGATATCACACAGCACAGTGTCACAAATTATTTCGTCGGGGTTTTTTTTTAAATAAACACCGTCCCAAAACATTACTTATAAGTAAAAGATGTAGGTCAGAAGACATTTCTGTTTTGTGCTCTATACCATTTGTTTAACGATGATCCTTTTCATTTTTTTAAAATCTAATAAAGTTGAATTCAGGCTTTCTATAAAGTAGATGTTATATTTGACTAGTACACACCAAGCCTAAAGTAAAAAGAAACTTTAGTGTGGACCTCACAATTCCATAATTGAAATCTGTCTGTTTTTTCCGGGCATGAAGCGTGCGGACTGTTGCGATTCCCTGTTATGCTCTCATTTATCACTTCTGCAGAGAATGCATAAAAGTGAATATTTTCTTAAGGAAATGAAAAGAAAATGTAAACGTTTTGACCAGATGGGTAAGTCTTCTGATAGTAAAGTAAAGTAAAGGTATCCTTGTAACAGGCTGTGGAGGCCCATAGGATTGTGAGATGTTGAGGTTCCCACATTTTCTAGACAATCGGCTCATAGATGGTGGTAAGGTTGTCAGCCCTACGCGCCGGCCGCCCTTTACCCCCAAGAATATTCCTGGTACTCATTTCTGTTAGAGACTGAGTCGACTCCAGGGCCATAGTGCGGCTGGAAGGATTAGGTCAATTGAAAAATGAATCCAATGACCTCATCGGGACTTGAACGTCTTCTGATAGAAGAAATGTAATTAAGTTTTAGCCCCCCGTGTGAAAACAGGAACTGAAGATTTTATTTCGTAGAGGTGTCCACGTTGTAATTACCGGTGATAGCCGTAACAGTTGCTCGAACACTGGGATCGTGGGTTCGAATCCAACTCGAGGCATGGATGTCTGTGTGCGTTTATCCTGTGTGTAGGTAGCGGCCTTGCGACGGGCTGATCCCCAGTCCAAGGAGGACTACCGACTGTGTATAGATTAAGAAACTGAAAAAGCGCGAAGATCCACAAAGGGCTGTAGATCCATAGGTAGATACTGTAGATAGATCCGAAAGAATTGTAGGTTGTTAACGCCGGATGGACTGGCGGTGGGGGGGGGGTGGGGTAGTTGCATGCACACCATTCGCATTCCTCTAAGGAAATCAGGACGATTACGTAGTTTGTGTAGGGAACGCTGTTCTGTGAAGCCCCTCCTTTGCCCATATCTACAACGCGACAAGTCAGCAACCCTCTAGATAAGCGGGCGGGCTACGTGCAGGCGCATTAAGACACACCTGCCATGAGTTTGTGCGTGTGTGCGTGTGATGCGGGCTCAGTCGCGCCCTAACTGCTGTGGCGTTGAGACGTGTGTTGCTTGGCTGTAGGTACTGCATTATTAAGTGGAAAATGTCGCCGTTTTGTCTTCTTCATTCTCGCGCCATTGGTTGTAATAGAGTGACGCAACTTGTATGTAGCTGGGACAGAGAAGGTAAATATTACCCAAGTTTTGTATGACTTGGTTCTTTTATTTCATTTGCCTTGGACACTTAGTGTTGGTTGCCTCATCACTTCTTATAGTAACGCAGAAAGTAGTACATGTTTCCAACCACCTCCCCCCCCCAAGCTCAGATACCTACCGTGGACATTTTGCAGGATATATTTCACGAATGAGGAACGAATAATGAAAATCATCCCCTTGGATGTTCCATGAAAAAATGGGGAATGATACTGAAACGGATTGTAGTTAAATTGGCCGTGAGCATATGAACGGAAATGGAACTTCGCTGAGGACTCTCTCTCGTGGGTGGCCGTATTAGCGGCGTTAAAAATTTCGGATCTTACTACAGATTGATTTGCTGACCAGGGCCCGGATTTTGATGACATGTCATCTTTTTTTTTCTTGTATCCTATGCGATGCTTTTAAATATATATAAATCTCGGGTATGAGCTGCTGGTTACAGAAATTTAAAATTTATAGGTAATTTGTTTGTAAATTTTTGGACTTTTAAGGGTATTTCTTGTCATTTTTGGTCATTTTAGGGAATTTTTCTTCATATGTTTTCTGAAATGTGAATAACATGGAAGCGAAGTGTTCTTTGGTTTCTCCTTTAGGTCATTTTTCTGGATTTTTTCGGTCATTTTTTGAATATTTTCAGGTCATCAAAATCCGGGCCCTGCATATTACATTTTTGGGTCATTTTTCTTGATTTTTTTCGGTCATTTTATAGGTCATTTTTTAAATATTTTCAGGTCATCAAAATCCGGGCCCGGTTATGACCAACTTTATTGGTACTGCATATTAATTATATTTTTATATAACCGAATCTTCCCCATTGTGGAATCGTTTCCCTTGTATCGTGCGATCTGTACGTATATACAGTATAGTTGGATAATGACCTCTCTCTCGTCGTGGCAGCCCGATTTGGACAGTCGAAATTGTTACGAGGTAGACCAGGTTTCGATTCGCAGCGAGGGCACGGATTTTTATTTTCGCCATAGCGTCCAGACTGGCGGTGGGATCCTCACAGCGTCTTAGCCAGTGGGTAATAGCGTCGAACGAGATTATTGTGAATGCGAAGTTGAGAAGGTTGCATAATGAATCTCTCGTGGCCTAGTGTAACGTGCTATCCAGGCTTTTCCATATATGACCTAAATATAACCTCGATTATTCACATAACTTGACAGCAAAATTTTGATAATTTTATCGTGTGTGTACAAACATTATGTATCGTCCAACATGTATTTCCGGAGACAGGGACTAGCTCTATCGATTGGGCCCAACTGAGTAGGTTTTACCTGAAGACGGAGACAGAATCCAGTCTCCGAAACGTGTTTTGGAATATAAATGGGACGGTGTTTTAGATAAAGACGAGACGATGGATAATGTCCAGAAACAATATTTGTACCAATGTACCATCGTCACAAACTGTTTGAGCTTATTGATATCGTGTTTATTTTAACAGCTCGGAATCATAAATGTATGTCAGAAATCTATTATGATGTAAAATAAGTTCGGACGGTTTCGGAGTCGAAACGTCTCGTTTGTGGAGGATGAATTTAAAAGAATTCAGAAGGAACTGATCTAACTGATAGGAGTACTTTCCCTGAATATGCTTGGCAGAACTAAGGAAACCCACGAAAAGAACCGCAGTCGTGATATGTGTCCTGACAGAGATTCGAACCGAATATCTCCCGAATACAAATGTAGAGCGTTACCGTCAAGCCAACCTGCACAGTCCCATCCAGTCTGGTATCCAGTAAATACCAGGGGTTAAGACGGCGGGAGCGTGAGGCTGGCTGCCCACTTTTTCTAGTGCTGAGGTTACGAATGTATGAGAAACTACCTCCGCTCTCCTCACCCCCCCCCCNCCAGGTATGCCTTTATTATGGCCTGTGTCTGCGCGGGGTTACTTTTAAGGGAGATGGTTAACTGCATGTGCTAAATTTTGAAGAGCTATGGGAGGATATTTATAGAGCTTATCCAGTTTTACAGCTTTGGTTCATGAAGGGAAGTAAACCAATATTATCACGTATAATCGCTAGAGAAAAGTCTAATAGGAATAAATGTATTATCGTGGAAAGTTAACATGTACAGCGTGTCATTGCCCACCTTCATGGGGTAGTGGAACGCAGAGATGTATGTTATGACTGAAACAGGCTACAGATTTGCAAAACCAAGCAGCGTACTAAAAAACCGGTGTAATTAAACCTAGCACATGTATGTACTATTAGATTAAATTTTCTGATAGTGAATATATGTGGCGGAAACAAATATAATGTAAAATGCAATATATAGCAAGTACTATCGATTTAGATCTCTCGCTTACTTATTGGGCAAGATATTCACCATGAACGCACTTGAGGCCCTTTGTGCACAAACATCACAATTGAAATTTATAGCACGCCACGGTACCACGACTCCCTGCTGAGGCCAAATTATCTTCGAAAGAGGCTAATGTTGTTCGCGTTTATTCAGTATGGCAAGGTTTAACATCTGCAGAAGTGTATTCGTCGTAGAACAGTTAAAGCTCATTAACAACTTCATAGTATGAAAATCCGGGACCTTCGATAGAAGACTGACATGGGCAAAGCGCTTCAAATTCAGAAGAAAACAGCTCAATTTAAAACCGAAACAGATGCGCTGGCTACTCGGATGAAAATCAACACTATCAGTAGAAAACAGACTCCTATACAAAGCAGTACTCAAAACCCATATGGACCTATGGAATTCACATATGGGGGACAGCCTCCAATTCTAACATCGAAATCCTCCTGCGCTTTCAATCCAAGACTCTCGGATCCTTTCTGAACGCATCTTGGTACATAAACAACCAGAGGATCCATGAAGATCTCTAAATGAACACGGTAGTCAGTGAAATAAAAAAGTGAACGCGAAGGACTTAAGAAAAAAGAAAACCACACTAATGCACTGGCGGTGAACCTACTAGACAATAGCGAAAATACACAAATTGAAAAGGTACACCGTCCTGACTCTATCAGACAGACTTGAGTAAAACCCCAGTACAAGAATTAAAATGATACCCAAGTGAACAAAAAAGTAACATGAGTTACGCCACTGGGCATAACTCATTGACGACCCACTACTTATTGAACGTGTACATTTATTGCAGATTATGTATAATAAATGTGTGATAAAATATCTGCCAATGTTGCATCGTCATTAAGGTTATATTTTACATAGCCTCGTTATTCATACTCGTGTGCGATGCGTCGTAGCCCGGTCAGTTACTCTATGAAATATGTTTGAAAGTTGCAACAAGTGGTGGCACAACAGTCATGCCTCTTCAGTAAAAGTTGGCTTTCTTCCCATTTAAGGGCTCTGGGATTCAGCTCCAGCCTCTTCCTCACAGTAGTCTCGTGAGTATGAATTTACGTACAAACTTCGTATATTTGTCTTCCGCTTCTAACAACAGCCAAAACAGCTTTAAATCTGTCTTGACTCCACGTGGTCGACTCAGCGTCAAACAGAAATGAGTACGAAGAATATTCTTGAAATATTCTTGGGGGTAAAGGGCGGCCGGCGCGTAAGGCTGACAACCTTGCCGCCATCTATGAGCCGATTGTCTAGAAAATGCGAGAACGTAAACATCTCACAACCCTATGGGCCTTCACGGCCTATTACAGGGATACCTTTCCTTTTTTATCCGTTAAAATAGATGCATTCGTATGTAGTAATTTTGGTTACAATTTAATTCCATCACCCGTTTCTTCTTGTCATTAATTATTTGGGGGGGGGGAGGGCGTCATGCGAAGCGATGGGGAAGTGAGACGCCATCTGCAGAAGATTTTCTCATTTGACGTCATTAACGTATTTCGACCTCTACTTGAATTGAAAATGTAGCAAACTACGAAGTCGTTATTAACGAAAAGAACACTAACTCCATGGAGCTGAGCCCTCCTTGAGAAGCCGTCAGTTGTGCAGCTACTGAAGAATTTCCCAACATTTTATGGAACCCGAAGGTTCATTACCGTCTTCACAAGAGCCCTCCATTGGTCCATAGCCTGATCCACATCAAACCAGCTCATACCACCCCTTCCTGTCTCTCGAAGATAAAGTTTGATATTATGCACCCACGTAGATCTTGGTCTTCGTATTGGTCTCTTTCCTTCTGGCTTTCCCACCAATATCGTATATGCATTCCTCTTCTCCCCATTCGTTCTACATGCCCTACCCCTCTCATCATCCTTGACTTGATGATTCAAATTATACTTGGAGAACAGTACAAGTTATGAAGCTCCTCATTATGCAATTTTCTCCAAACTCCTGTCACTTCATCTCTCTTCGGTCCAAGTATTCTCCTCAACACCCTGTTCACAAACACCCTTAGTGTGTGTTCCTCCCTTAATGTCAGAGACCAAGTTTCACACCCATACAGATCCGCAGGCAAAATTATAATTTTGTATATTATAATTTTTACGTTTTAGACAGACGAGAATACAAAGATTTTGGACTGAATGGTAGCAAGCATTACCCGAGTTCAGTGTCCTCTTAATTTCCTCCAGAATAAACGTTTGGCGTGCTACTGTCATTCCCAAATATTTAATCTGTGCTACATTTTCAAAGGGTCTGTTAGCTATATACCACAAGAACTCGTTAACTGCTGTATACCATTTGTTTTTACGATACATGACACCTGTTTACTTACTGGGTGTTTTATTTCATGTTGTCTGTATAACTTCCACACATTTGAATCACAGTAAATTTTACACGCTCTTGTGAACATTGTAATGAACTTTCGGGTTCCATGAGAGGTTGAAAATTTCTTAACCGTCTGTGTGGCTGTTAGCTTCTCAAGAAAGGCTCTGATGCGTGGAGTTGGTTGAACGCCATTAAAGGACTGATTTTTGCAATAGAGACATTTTGGGATGGACATCGAAATGTTCCATATGATTGCAACAGTTTTGAAATGTTAACACTGATTTGTTTCACGTTCAGTTGAACGATTTCTGCAATAGAGACATTTTGAGGTGGACATCGAAATGTTCCATATCATCGCATTTGTTCAAGTTCATGATTGCAACAGTTTTGAAATGTTAACACTGATTTGTTTCACGTTCAGTTGAACATAGTTTTGTTGATAAGTTTGTAAGTACAGGTACAGTGGAGAACAGTAGTGTATTACGAATGAAGCAGCAGTTTGTCGGTATTAATTCTGAATGTGTACACGCTGTTGAGGAACCGGGATAGCGTAGTCGATATAGCGACTGTCTACGGGCTGGACGACCGAGGGGACGGAGTTCGAGTCCCGGTAGAGTCAACTTTCTCTTCTTCACGTCGTCCAGACCGGCTGTGGGGCCCACCCAGCTTCCTATCCAATGGGTACCGGGGCTCTTTGCACGGGAATAAAGCGGCCGCGGCGTAAAGCTGATGACTTACCTCCGACTAGTGCCGAGGTCAAGAAAATGTGGCTCTAGACATCCACTCCCCCATACGTCTTCATGGTGTAGTGCTTATTAAACACAGGGGCAACTTTACTTCACGCACTGACCTCAGTTAATATGTAAACAGAAGACGAGAACTTGCCGATAGACCTAAAAGGATAAATTCCATTCAGGGTTCTTGATCACAGGTATATCATTGACTACTATCGCACTAAAGAACGAAATAAATTTCAACAAATGAGGATATTTTCGATGGTAGATTCTGGTATATTCAGCCAGGAAAACAAGAATTATGGCTTTCAGAATCAAGTTTTCTGTCATAACGAAAACAGTTATTAATTGTGATATATCAGAGCATATATCTCACTTCATTTATTTCTGACGTAACATGTACACTAAGGAAAGACTTCAGTAACCAACCCAGTAAGTGTGATATAATGTATGGTAGGATTCCGTAAGAAGGGCCTTCAAGACTAAAAGAGAAAGAAACAAATGTAGTAGCTGTACCTACTTTTCTGTATGAAGATGAATTTTTGACGATTAAAGCGAACGACATAAATAAAATATAATAAATAGAGATGAGATACTTGAGTACAGTTACAGGCTGCACCAGACTAGGCCGTATTGTCACGTATATGGGTGACTATAGACGGGGTTCGGATTGGTAGTTGGATTTGTTAACAATCTGCGGGCCGTAACTACAAGTCATTATAACAGTTACTGATTTCCACACCACAAAACACCCAATGCTAATCTCTTCAGTCTATCTCTATTAGTCTTCATGGATTTATAACACAGGAACTATAAAAGTCTCCCTAAATCACACACTCCATGTACCATTCCACTGTAGCACACATAAAGTCTTCACAGGCTGACTTCTTGTACTCTTCTGCACTCCTCGAGCTTACTGCTGACCTCGTGTTTCCGTGCTTCTGCGGCTACTACTCCCTCATACGTGCCTTCAATGAATTCTGACAGTCTTACTTATATAGCCGTGGAACGGACATGCACCTACAGTAAGCATGTCACGTGGTCGCTATCCAGCCGGTCTATTGGCGAGTAGGTCGGATCTACAGAAAACAGCTTCCTATATTTTTGCGTGTTGGACCGCCTGGCAACGCGTTGATCAAATCCGTTACAGTACTTACTTATTTACGGAGCTGAGCCCTTGAGAAGCCAAATCTGCAGCTACTCAAGAATTTCCCAGCATTTTATGGAACCCGAAGGTTTATTACCGTGTTCACAAGAGCCTCCACTGGTCCATATCCTGAGCCAGATCAATCCAATCAATGAAAATAGTAGAAAACTGAAAATATAGGCCGTACAAAATAAAATGGTTCAATACGAACTAAATTGATGGAGCATCTTGAAGGAATGATTGATGAGGAGGAAACGATGGAATGGGTGCGTGAAATCGTGACATGCTTGATTGCCTGTACCATGAAGCGAAGAAGACTCTAGTTAAATACCTAAGAGTTTAATGTGCGCATTCAGGCTCTTACGTAGAACCTGTCAGAGGGAGAAAGAAATGTGAATTCGGCCAACACGTTGAGGTCGGCTGAGAGCCTGCCACAAATCGTTCCGCCGGTCGGACGGAAGGGACAGTTACTGCTAGCATCAGCTCGCTGTGCTCATCCTCGCCCTTGCAACGCAGTCGCCAAGCCCATAGGCCAGTGCTTATATAGATCAGAAGGTGGAAATGGTAATGCGTGTTGGTACGCACGCGTTCCTTGCATCTCCATCAAATATTCACATTCACGCATTGAAGTTTCTTTTCGTAAATGGGTCCCCTGTGCAGGATATGATTTTGGACCTAAGTATTCAAGCTTAGCACCGACTTCACCCAGTGTTTCTTCAGTGAACACTTGGCATTTGGATTTTGTTTTATGTCCAACAACGATCCTGTGTAAGTTTATTTTGATTGTTTGACTTTTTTTAATTGGAAAAGTAACATTTTGACATTTCAGCCGAGATCACTTCCTTACCTTTCATATGGGCATCGTACATGAACACTTGCTTCAAATTGTGTAACTCTCGCGTGGTATTTCAACAGAAGGAACGTGACTGAGTGCTTAACACAGTGGGAGAGACTTGAGATTATTATTATTATCAGACTCGTAACATATAGCTCGCTTCGCGGCCCTAGAACAGAGTGGCAGTATTGGAAGTAAAGGGTAATGCGTGCAGGCTTTCGGCCTGTCCCACTGCTCCCAAGAGTCAGAATGCGAGTTGACGCGAGCAGCGTGCGTCCCTCCGTCCGACTGGCCAAACTATTTGTGGCACGCTCGGAGACAACCTTCCTGTGCTTTCTCCCTTTATTTAGTATCTGAAACAAAGTTTTCCCAGTAATGAAAGTTTGGCCGGATTTGTTACTTTAACACAATTACCGAATAAATAGGCAATACCCGGAGGTTAGAAGTTTTTTGCAGTTACTCGGCTAATACTGTATTTGCCATTTGTGTGCTATTCCAAGTATCTCCATGACACAGAATCTTATTAACAAATTCCCCTCCATTTTGGTACATGATCGTATTTAGAAGACTCCCTGTTTGACAACTTGAGCCAGTTGAACCCAGTCGCCGCCCTTCTACCCTGTTTTTTTAACAGGGTTATTAACATCGCTTATACGCTTAGGTCTTCCTTAAGATTTTCCTGCCAAAATTTATGAAATTATCATTTATCCATCCGTGCTTCACGTCCCACTCGTCTCATTCCATGTATGTGCTAGTTGCTGGATAAAATTCGAGTTGGTCCTTATTCGAATTAGGTATGTGGTTATTGAAAGCAGTGTAAGTCTGTTTCTTTAATGAAGACGTTCTGCTACTTCATCCAGATAACTCTGCTTTCAGTCCCTGCAGCAGTGGTGTGTCACACGTACTGCAGAGCTGGGAGCAGTACGTAAGTCAGGATTTTGAAGGCTGAAATAGGATTAGTGGTATGCAGTGTAGTTGAAAAAAAGAAATACCAGACCGATAGACTTGACTGTTTTCTGTAATATCGTGTTCGCAGGATACTTATATTGCTATAGACGAAACAGATATAACCTTAACGACCAGATTTAATGTCACGGTTATTTCCTGTGGTTTCCACGCCACTCTCGGTATCTTAAGACTGTATGCTAACTTAGCGGAACTTCAACTAAGTCTGGTCCAGTATAAGTTGACCTACCGGACTGCACGGCGTTACTTTGGAGATGATAGTATTCTTCGTAGTGACCACTGTGAGTACCCAAAACTAATACGACTTCAGTTTGCCGCAGCTCATGTAAATAACGCATTGCCGCGAGATGGCCCATGGGCTTTCTGAGAATCGGCAGATGATGGGATAAGTTTACATGCTGTGCATGCGAGTTCCGCAGCTCGTTACGTGACATGCGCTGTGCTTTACCCATCTGCTGCGAGTTGACTGGATACGATGGAACTTGTCTTGAAACATGGAGTAAAAGAACAGATAATTTACCGGCCGTTCACTTACGTGAAACGGCGGGTCACGTGTACCCGCGTCCGATACTTGTGGAGTTAACGTGTCGCCCATAGTGACAAGTGTACCGAGGCCACCTTCAGTGGCATGGACTTCCAGACCTATTTATATAAAACTGTAACATTTTATTTGAAATATGTTAAAAAACTATAATTTTTCCTGTGGTTATGTATGGGTGTGAAACTTGGTCTCTGACATTAAGGGGAGAACATAGAGGGATGAAGTGACAGGAGGTTGGAGAAAACTGCATAATGAGGAGCTTCATAACTTGTACTCTTCTCCAAGTATAATTACGTAGAATGATCGAGTCAAGGAGGATGAGGTGGGCAGGGCATGTGGCACGAATGGGGGAGACGAAGAATGCATATAGTATATTTGTGGGAAAGCCAGAAGGAAAGATACCACTGGGAAGACCAAGGCGTAGGTGGGTGGACAATATTAAAGTGGATCTTAGAGAGATGGGATGGTATTATGTGGATTGGATTGATCTAGCTCAGGATAGGGACTAGTAGAGGGTTCTTGTGAATACGGTAATGAACCTTCGGGTTCCAAAAAATGCTGAGAAATTCTTGAGTGGCTGAAGATTTGGCTTCTCCTCAAGAAGGGCTCAGCTCCATAAGTAAGTAAGTAAGTAAGTAGTCACTTTCCCAGGCGTACGGGGTAGAAATGTGTAAGTTTTACTGTCACGAAATACAGGAGGAGGATTTAAGGTGCTCAAGGTAAAGCACTATGCCGGAGCGGGAGGGTACGTTGCAACGCTATGAAGTCACGTAACGTTACATCAAGGCGTGCTCAATAAGACTGCGGGACACCGCGAAGATACATAGCACGGGACTTCCCGCGGTATAATTTTGTATCGCTCTTTGCAGTTTTGTGCGCTTACCGCCCATAGTAGTGGTAAAAGATTTCTGGGATTGCCCGAGCACTAGAATTTATCTGAAGACTGTTCGTAACAGTAACACTGAAGCTTTCCACTGATCACTTGTGAAGTTTCCATGTCATTCCTTGTGATTTGATAAGCAAAACTACAAAATTGTAAGGAAGAAGTGTGGGCAGAAATTGGTGTAGAGTTTGGACAAATATGAATATATATGAGTCATTTACAGTTCGTGTTTTATAAACTTTTACATTAAGTATGTAAACGTTATTTAATAACCGTGTCTAATTGTTACACGTCATTGTGTAATTATTAAAATAATCAACAAAGCATTCTGCAGTTCGAAGTAACATGTCTACTGATCACGTCTCAAGTTACCGAAAGCATTCGCTGCATATTCTGCTGAGTCTCAGTAGTCATAGTACTTAGCGTCGAGTGTTGTAGTTCGTTAATAATTATGCAAATCACGTGTAGCCTTTACAGTTTTTACGGCCTCCACGTTTACTTCTAACGGTCTACAATACAATGTCCATTTTTGAGTCCGAACGCCGAAGGCATTCTCCGTCACCACAGGCCCAAGAGGACATAATCTGTAGCTGTAGTTACCTTTGCGCCCGGCTTGTCTTGCCTGCTTACAAGTAAAGAGCCTCATCAAATGGGAGTTTAAAGCAGAAGCACCATCATCAACTACAGTCCATTCGCGGAGACGAGAGAGTGCTCGTAAACAAATGCACGTGGTGTCTCCTTCGCTCTTTGAATGAAATCATGCAGCGATCACGTGATGCGTGTATTGTTGCAGGGGCGTCCAAAGTTCACGCTTCAGTCTGAATGCAGGTTAACGTGCGTCCGAATGCAGTGAGTACACTGAAGTAACTGCGCGCTTTGTCCACTCTTTGCTGCTGTCAGCTGTGGCGACTCGGGGCTTGCTTTGTTTACGAGAACTCTCTCGTCTCAGCGAATGGACTATAGTGCATTAGACGTGGGTTGAGTTTGTCCCGACAGTTGTCTCCCACGCGTTTTCCACATTTAAATGTTTTATTCGTTTTAACAATTGTTGATTCTTTAAAAAATGTCACCATAGCTGTTTTTGTTATATTCGTTAATATGTACACGTATGTTCGCGTCCTTGAACCGAAATCGAAAAGTGCAACTTGATTTACTAGTATCATAATTCGGTTTCAGTAAGATGCAGTACAGTTAATACAAACATAATTATACATATCATATCTGTTGCGTTCATCTTCATCCGATGAAGAGCATATCTCTCAGTTTTGGATGAAAATGTTTCTAGATGTGTTCCAGAAAACCTTAACCGATGTGCCCTTTGCGTGACATACATCCCTATAGCCAAGCAGTACGAAGATCGGCTTCACCACCAGAACATCGTGGAAGCGCTACAGCTACAGGGAGAATTAGTGTAGTGTAAGTGCGCGTTAGTGAAAATACTGAGATGGAGACTTAAGCCGCTTGAACTAGTGCGACAACAATATGCTGGGACACACCGGTGGGCGTAGTCTTAGACGTTTAGTTATAGTAGTAGTAGTAGTAGTAGTAGTAGTTTAAGTCAGAAGAGAAAATGCTCGTTAGTTCGGACTAGTTGCATTGTTATAACGCAAAAAAAAGAAGCATCCCTCTAACGCAAGGGTCTCCAAACCACAGTCCGCGATGTGATTTTATCCGGCCCGCGAACGAGTTGTGCAGAAGTGCGCCGGTCTGTACATAAGTGTACGAAGAGTAGTGTGTGTAGTGTAGTTGATGTGTGTAATAAAGTCAGTGGTTACATTTACATAATATTCAATTTGTAATTGAATAAATTTAACAAATATTTGCTTGTACAGAGATCTCGTAATTTTAATAATTTCATAATTGTATATAAATTTATTTATTTAAACTTTTTAAATTAACAAGAGTGTACATAGTAAAATTACTAGAATATTTGTTATGTTTATTTAGTATTCGTTTTATTATTAATTTTTGTATTATTATTCTCTTTTCAAGTTTTAACATGGATGGAAAAAAGAAAAGAAAAATTGACGAATGCCGTGCGTTTAATGAAGAGTGGGGCGTAAAATATTTCTTCATACAATCGAATTCAAAGGATAAAGCTGTATGTCTGATATGTAAAGATACTGTTGCTGTGTTGAAAGAATACAATATACGTCGTCACTATGACACGAAGCATGCTTCAACGTTTTCACAATTTAAAGAAAAGCAGCGTTCAGATAAATTTGAATCATTACGTTGTCTGCATTCTCAGCAAGACTTATTTACGAAAGCAACATCAGAAAATGAAGCCTCAACCTTGGTAAACTATAAGGGTGCTTATGTGTTGGCTAAAAAAGGAAAAACATTCACTGATGGCAATATCATCAAAAAGTGTATGATGGAAGCAGTGACTGAGTTGTGCCCCGAAAAACTTAATCTTTTTAAAATGATAAGTCTTGCGCCAAATACTGTTGCTCGTCGGATTGAAAATATGGGAAATAATATTGTCCAGCAAATTGTAGGCAAAGCACAGTGTTTCAGTCGGTATTCTCTCGCGCTGGATGAATCAACTGATGTTTGTAATACCTCTCAACTATTAGTATTTTTTCGTGACGTCGACGATGAACTTAATGTCACATAGGAATTAGCGTCACTTCACAGCATGCATGGCACTACAACAGGAGATGATATCTTCAAAGAAATACAAAAAACACTAACAGAATATAATTTAAACTGGAAACGTCTGCAGTGCGTGACAATCGATGGAGGAAAAAACATGTCTGGTATAAAAATAGGTTTGGTTGGCCAAATCACAAAAGCTTGTGAGGATGCAGGAATATCAAAGCCAATGTTTCTTCACTGTGTTATCCACCAACAAGCACTTTGTGGAAAA
>NW_019718279.1:206391-215204 GCF_002891405.2 Cryptotermes secundus
CAGTGCTCAGGGAATTAGATTGTTTCAAAATCCGTTTGACTGTGATGCTGCAGATGTCCCAAGTCAAATTCAAATGGAAATTATTGAACTTCAGGAAAATTATCATATTAAATACAAATACAAGGAAGGAAATTTGATCGAATTTTATAAATTTCTGAACTCTGAGCAATTTCCAAATTTAAATAAATTTGCTTGTAAATTTATCTCCATTTTTGGGACGACATATCTGTGTGAACAAACTTTTTCCCAGATGAAGTACATCAAGTCGAAATACAGGGAAAATTTATCCGATGAACATCTAAAGTCGCTACTTGTGATTAGCGTTTCAAAATTTGAACCTCAATTTAGAGTTCCATCATTCACATTAATTGTTTTATTATAATTTGTGATGAAAATATGAGCATTTGCTGCTACTGTCGCCATTAATATACGATAATTTATTCTCATGTACTTTGTATTTAGTTTATGAAATTCTGTGCTTTCAATAAAACTCATATACCTAGAGTTATTAATTTCTCATTTTGTCCGGCCCGTTCAAAGTGCTGAATGACCTAATGTGGCCCGCGTTTCGAAAAGTTTGGAGACCCCTGCTCTAACGCATACGCATTCCGCCATAGTGTAACGATCACACGAGAACCCTATCCTGCCCTTGCAGAACAACCACTGCCAACTCCTGCTGGTACCGACACTCGGCCAAGGCGTGTACTGCTCTAGCAGACGAGTACCGGGTTGATAGAGCCAACACTGCAATTGGCCATCACCGCTGCAACTTTAATTTTTCCTGACATATCGTTGTGGTTAATCATAGACGACCTTTGGAATTATTACGACTAATCCGTGAAGCAGAATCTTTCTTAAGAAGCTAATAGTCGACCACCTGGTCAAGAAATTCGCCACATTTTGTGGAACCCAAAGGTGAACTTCCTGTAGCGTCGTCAGCCCATTAATTGGGTAAAAATGTAATTAGAGAGTATGACAACTGTGACTGAGGGCGGAGAATGTTAAATAATGAAGAGCTTCATAATATTATTAAGGTGAAATGAAGGAGAATGAGGTGCGTGAGACGTGTAGCACGGATATGAGGTGACAAATGCATATGAAATTATAAATGGAAAGCCTGGAAGGAAAGAACAAGATGAGAGAGAATATCGAGATGGCTCTTCGGGAAATAAGATGAGGACTGGATTGGCTAAGGGTACGGCTGAGTAATGGGCTTTTGTTGCGATGGTCCCGAACTTCAGTTTCCGTAAAGGTGGGGAATATATGGACCAACTGGGTTAAATGTCAACTTTTGAAGAAAGGGGACACGCTGTAGCGTAGTTGGTTGAAGGGCTATGCTACAAGCTGGAAGGTCTTGGGTTCAAGTCCCGATGAGGTCGCTGGATTTTTTTCATTTGACCTAATCCTTTCAGCCGCACTATGGCCCTGGGGTTGATTCAGCCTCTAACAGAAATGAGCACCAGGAATTAATTAAATAATTTTCCTGAGGGGGTTAGAGGGCTGCCGGCGAGTAAGGCCGACAACCTTACCGCCATCTTTGAGCCGATTGTCTAGATAGTGTGGGACCCTCAACGTCTCACAACCCAATGGGCCTTCACGGCCTGTTACAAGGATAGCTTTGCTTTACTTTTTACCAGTGAAATAAAATCCGACTCATCAGGATTCGAGCGTATGACCATCTGCGCACGAGTACAGAACTCTTTAACTTACGAGGTATATTGCATTTTATTCTTACCTTATAAATTTGCATTATCTAATGACACTTAGCAACGCAAGATTTGTGCAGCTAAAATCTGTGCAGGAAAGTAGGCTTTTTATTTCCAAGTGAAACTTCCTGCAAGCACTTTGCGCCAGGAACAACTTCCAGTTGTACGCAACGTTTTCGCCTTCGGAGATCCATGTCAGTTTTCGTCTTATGTAACAATTGTAATTCGGGTAAAATTGTTTAAAACTGCCAGGTATCTTGAATTTTTATAAATTATCCATAATCATAATTATGGTACTTAATTAAGGATCGAAGAACACAGAAATGGCGGTTTCGCACAGTTTGAAGCACCTTATCGGTCTGCGGGGCTTTCCCGTTGTTTCCGGATGGAACGACCTCCAGCTATTGATGCCAGCCAACCGTGACGACTTGTTCAGCTCTTTTGTGGAATTGTTAATAATGCAGCTCCATAAGTCTGCTGGCTTTTTAAAAGACAGGCTTGCATATCGCATTTGCTGTAGTGTTATTGCCCCTATTTCGCATTCATATCACCCAAAAATGTAGTAAGTATTTTCAAACAAACGTAAAAATTAAAGAAAAACTAACTAGTGGGAGCCGAGCCCGTCTTTGAGAAATCACTAGTCTCACATCTGCTCAGGCAATTCCCCACCAGAAAGTTGATACCGCGTTCGCAAGAGGCGGAACGTGATTTCGAGAGTTATTTTAGATCGGTGTGCAGAGGAGAACACTTGGGGCTATGACAGAGGAATTAGCAGGACGACGGAGAACAGTGCAGGAAGTCGCTCTTCAGAATTGTACAGTTCACCAGATTTTATTGGGGTGATGAAGCAGAGGAGGATGAGATGGCTGACAAATGTAATGGAGATGAGGGAGGTGGTAAATGCCTACAAAATTTTATCCAATAACTTGAAGGGAAAATGCCACATGGGAGACGTAGACTTAGATGTGTGGATAGCGGCCTCCGTAGTCTAGAGGTAACGTTCCCACCTCATGACTCGTAGTACGCGGGTTCAAATACCCGGCGGAGGTCGTCGAATTTTTAAGGGTGGAAAAATTCAGGGAACAAGTCCTCCGGGAGGGACTTTAAGCCGTGGGTCCCGTGTCGTAGGTTTACGGCACGTAAAAGAACCTCATACCTCCAAAGGAGGTCACTGAGCAAAATTGCGGACGTTTCCCGCCCAACAACAGTCACTAATACCTCCGGTAGATGGAGGAAGCATCATAGATACTTCTCAGCCAGTAGAGAGCCGGTCTCGCTGGCTGGGTGGGACTGATGGTAAGCACCAATACCGGTAGGATATAGAGGCTGGTATAAATCATAGAGGGAAGCACAATGGACCACTACAGGTCTAAGTGCATGGGGAAACCCACCCTCTCCAATAACTGACTGACTGACTGACTGACTAGATGTGTGGATGATGATTAAGTGATTTTTTAAGAAATGTTATGTAAAGGTGTCGACTGGTTTCCACTGGCTCACGCTAGGGCTCAGGGGCGGAATTGTATGAACATTGGGATGCAGTTTCGGGCTCCATAAAGGGCGGGGAATTTGTTCGGTTCATACCAGTTATTGAGTGAATTCCAGCTCTAGTAGAGGTGCTAGAAATGTAAAGCTATCCCTGTAACATGCCGTGAAAGCCCATAGGGTTGTGAGACGTTGAGTCTCCTACATTTTCTCTAGACAACTGGCTCACAGATTGCGGTAAGGTTCTCAGCCCTACTCGCCGGCCGCTGCTCCTTTCTATCAGAGGTTGAATCGACTCCAGGGCCATAGTGCCGCTGGAAGGATGAGGTCGATTGAAAAATCCAGTGACCATCGGGAATCGAACCCGCGACCTTCATGATTGTAGCATAATGCTTCAGCCAACTACGCTACCGCGTGCCCTCCTGTCATTGAAGAGGAGTGCCAATATAAAAACACATAAAATTCTTTAAAGCAGCAGTTTAACCAATCGAATTCGTACCAGAGCGATGCTGTTGACTGGAGTAATTTCACCTACAAATTAAATCATAATTAACAATGTGATTGTACAATGTTATTCAGTATTTCTTAAATCAGATAGTTGGTAAGAAGGTGCAAGTGTGGCCTGTTTCCGTATATGTGTCGAGGACGTCGTGTTAGTGGAGTACATTGTTTTCCTGCCTGCATCAGTGGAGGCGTCGATCCATAGGCGTGTTCCGTCTGTCGGCGGCTTACGAGTGCGTGTGACAGTTTTCAAGAGGGAACAGCCGCAGCCTTGAGACGTACCGTGAAATAACAGAACTGTAATTGTCTTGTTAGAACTTCATATAGGAGAGGTAACGGCGCCCCAAGACTTGTGTCCTCCATTTGCTTTCCAGAACCTTCCAAACCTTCATCATTGCTAGAGTATGGTTGTGAAACGTGATCTTTTGCTTTGAGTAAAGAAACTAAATTACCAGTGCCTGAAAACAAAGAGTTCTAGAACGTGTTTGGACGTAAGAGTAATAAAATAAGCCAGAATCCATGGTATATATAATCTGACAAGGAACGTCGTAATTTCCGTAGTTCACCTCGTGTTTGAATAATGAAATCTGTAAAGCTGTGGCGGTCTAGAAATTTGAGATTAGTGTATACTTAATTTTGGTAGAGGAAATTTAATGAAAACTGAGAAATGAGATGGTGTGATGCTATTAAAATGGATCTTGGGAAAATAGGTTGTGAGGATGGGAGATGGGTAGAACTAGATCAGGATCGTGTTCAGTTGCGGGCTTGGTATTGGCGATGTTGAACTTCGATTTATGCAGCCAGAGTTTCTGCTGATAAGGTAAAGTTGACCCTGTGCTTAACTAAGCACTACGCCATGAAGGCGTATGGGGGAGTGGATGTATAGATCGACATTTTCTTGACCTCGGCATTAGTTGGAGCTGAGTGGTCAGTTTCAAGCCCCGGCCGCTTTACCCCCGATACCCATTGTATAGGAGTTTGGGTCGACCCCAGAGCCAGTCTGGACGACGTGATGAAGAGAAAATTCTTGGCCCTACCGGAACTGGAACTCCGACCCTTCAGTCGTCCAGCCCGTAGCCGGTCCCTATACCGACTACGCTATCCCGGCTTCCTTTCTGCTGAAATAGATTAATGGTTTCCCTGAACTCCTGTGACTGCGGAACTGCCCTGTAACCAAACTGTTGACCGCAGCAGGAATGTATTTGTTAACTGCCAACTGCAGATAAAGAGAAGTGCAATGCTAGACGAGACGTTGTGACATCGCAAGACACTTACGGAAAGTACTTACGTATATGTACTCCGCGTAGTACTGAGCAGTGGAGTGACAACACTTGTACTCGTAGACATATTGCCTGGAATTTGCTGGTTCAGATCACGGCCGGGTGACTGTCTGTCTTGCTTGAAACTTTTCTCGGGTTTTCTTCGTCCGAACTTTCAGGCAGTCCACACCGGACCCTTTCCGCATTCTTATATACTCACCATCTGATGATTTGTCCATCTCATTTGACACTGTACAGGGGAAGGATGATTATGTCATTCTAGATTTATTTTTAACACTCCGTTTTTCGAATTAAGCACTACGCCATTAAGGCGTATGGGGAAGTGGATATATCGATCCACATTTTCTTGACCTTGGCACTGGATGGAGGTGAGTGGTCAACTTCACGCCCGGCCGCTTTACCCCCGGAGAAAGAGCACGCGATACCCATTGGATAGGAGGTTGGGTGGATCTCAAAGCCGGTCTGGACGATTTGGAAAAATTCTTGACCCTACCGGGACTCGAGCTTCGACCCCTCAGTCGTCCAGCCCGTAGCCAGTCGATATACCGACTACGCTACCCCGGCTCTTACACTCTGTTTTTCACAAATATAAATATTGTGGAATTTGGCGGCATTTCTTGTCCAATAGCTATGCTTGAAATTATGCTGGACTTTATTTGGGTGTTCTAAGAAATTTTCATATCCCCTGCAAGATGTATGATTTGGAAAATTAGTTTCCTAAATCTTACCGAGATGTTGTGTAAATCGTATTTCTTTATTGAGTGACGGGTAGTGGGGAGAAATAAAGCCCAGGATGCCTGGAATACACAGCAAGATTGCGGATCACGCAACCGTGATGTTCCTTGTGTCTTGTTCGTTATATTTGGAATAGTAGATTCATATTAGCAGAAGGGGCGCATATGCTGCAGGTGCATTAAGCGAGTTTCTTAGACCGCGCTGCCGTGAAACAACTTGTTACGGGTCGAACCAACTGTACAGGAGGTGTATCCCTCTCTTCCACCAGATTCTGCAATCGTACACGACACTTTACTTGATACAAACGGTTGGTACAACGTAGTAAAAGAACCGAACTTTGAGAGAATAAAGAGTGTACATTTCGAAGGTCTCAAACAGCGATTGCTAGACAGCTCATTGTAATTAGTAATTAGTAATAAATAATGATCAGCTTGAATCTGAAATGCTGATCAAAATAAGGATGATAGTTTAGATAAGTCACGGGAACAACTAAGGCTCAGAAAAACGTACAGCGCCGCTTCAGAAATATTTACCTTCTTAAGACCTGGAAAGTTTATATGAATATGTTCCATATTTCACGGATACTGTGTTATTTTCTGTCTGTGGAAAGGGTGTGTTTCGGCGTACAAAACGTCTCATTTAAAGAATTAGCTCTCCTGCTTCGTATTCTGGTCCCGGGTTCAAGTCTTGGCCCGGAAACCAGCTACGTTGGCGTGCGGGTTTTGGTTTTCCTCAGGCCCCCAGTCATCTGCCGAGATAGTACGTCAAATTAGGCTATGGCCGCTTCCTTCCACATTCCTTCCAGCTCATTATTCTGTTTCCAGTACTCTGCACTGCGCAGTCCAAGCAGTTAAGAGCGTCATAACATCTACTAATGTTGAATAAGTAAAAAGTTAAGTAAGAACTTGCGGAAGAGCGTGCTGAGGAGAATATCTGGACCTAAACGAAGGGAAGTAACCGGTGATTAAAACAAAGAGGGTTGGATAGGCGGGATCATAGCGCATTCAGTATACAGACTGACTACGGGCTGGACGACCGAGAGGTCGGAGTTCGAATCTCGGTAGGGTCAAGAATTTTCTCCACGTTGTCTAGATCGACTCTGGGGCCCACCCACCCTCCTATGCAAAAGGTCCATGCGTCTTCATGGCGTAGTGCTTAATTTGTTAAGCACAGGGAAAACTGTACGTTACGTGTCAGGCATAGAAAAGACAAATACACGCGGAATTCCAGCTGAAACATTACTTTGTAGACATGACCCGAGGATGAAATGATGTTAACGGTGATCTTCAATTTGAGAATGTGTACTGGATTCATGTGGCTCAGGATAGGGTTTAATGAACACGATAATGAACTTTCGGTTTCCATAAAAGGCGGGAAATTTCTGATGCGCTGAGCGGCTGTTAAATTCTCAAGGACTCTGCCCCCCCCCCGAATTAGTATCTGGTTCTACATGACGCTATGCTCGGCATGCCACGTGCAATACCCAAACAGTGGTCGGTAAGCTGCGACACCGGTCTGGTTGTTGATAAAAAGAGTGCCCGCTGTTTGTTCACTACATCACGTGACACGGCACAGTAAATAATAATTCATTACCGCTGCATGTACAATAGGTTCTTCTTTATGCTGACAGACGATGACGTAGCGCTTCATTTTCGTTCTACAAAAATTTTATTGGAAGCAACAAGTTGCGGCGATGTACTAGGAGTAACAGGACTTTTGTGGCCATTCTGTACAACATTGGTTCTCAAAATGGCAGAAATGAAGGTGCTTGTTTTAGGTGAGTACGGACCCTTTGGTATTTCTTCTTCTGCCTCTGGTCTGTTTCCATCAGAATTACTCAGGTACTGTACATCTTGTAGACAGTTGGACTCCTTGGATGGGTGATCAGCTCGTCGCAAGGCCGCTGCCTACAGAAGACTACACAAACACAAGAGAAGCACCGACAGTCATACATACCTCGCGTGGGATTCGAAACCATGATCCCGGTGTTTGAGCGGGCCAGCTTATTTCATGTCTTAGACCGCGCGACTATTGTTATCGGCACATTAGTACTTAATTTTATATATTATTTTTAAAACTTACGTCGCCAGTGGTTCGTGTAACGTCTTAGCCATTTCCCTCGTGTAAATACCCACAAAGTATCTCGTATTAAAAGAACAGGAATTTAATTAATTATTCTTTAAGCTGTTGCAACAGTCCGCCGGTATTTCTCAACAGGTGTGTGCAATAGTTTGATTTAGGATGTATTTCTGTGATATTAAGCTTTTCTTAGCAAAACGTGGCAGTAAAAGTGAATTCTTGAGCCCCAATTTTTCATTTGATAGGCATGTGCTGATTTATCTCTGTTGTTAAATTGATGCTCCTCTGAGGTTATGACGTGTTAATACTAAAGGTGCGTTGTAATATTGCTTTTTATTGTGATCAGTGTATTTTTTTTTTGTTCTGACCGTTTGCAGTTATGCGAGTCTTTGTATCTGTTTACTGCATTCTAGTAATTTATTACTGGTTCCTAAAGTGTCATTATTTTAATTTTTTTATTAACCCTAATGTATTGCAAACTGAAATTGCCTAAATGTAAAGCCTGTCGGAATATGAAGACTAACGTAATACATGCGCACACGTTTCAGTAATGCTGTACGTAGTTTGAGGTACCGTGAGAAGTTGAATTACAGTATAATTAGTGTGCCGCCGCACGGGAATACTTGAGATTCACTGTTGTTTTCTTTTGATGCCTTTTTGGAGCAAATAGAAAAGAATATCGGACCAGCTCCCCCCGCTTATAAAACAAGCTCCTTTTTCCGAGGAAGGTGTCTAAAAGTAGGTCCTTAGTCGGTATATTAATAATCATTCACCTGTTTACTACTGACCAAATTGTCTAACGTGTATATGCAGCTTTTCGGACGTTGGATGGACCCCACAATAGTTGTAGACATTATGGCAGACGTTAAAACTCGTCTTCCTGAAAGTACTGGTCAGAAACGTGGCGGTGAAATATCTGCTGTTATCGGCTGTTGCGTTCTTGTTTTATGTTTCATGCAGTAACAGACGGTGTATGACTGTGTGTGCACATTAGGACTGACAGCATTCTTCCAAAGTGGGGGGGGGG
>NW_019718279.1:215622-244812 GCF_002891405.2 Cryptotermes secundus
GGGGGCGGGGCGGTTTTTTTTTTCTCACGCGGTAGTTTCACGTATTTACACAGATGGCAGCTCAGTGTTCGAAATTGTGTCATCTGAAGGATGAAGGTTTAACTTTACAGTTTTGATGAGGAAGGAAGAGAACAAGCTACAGGTATAGAATATATAAGAAGAAAAGAAAAAGGAGGTTGGGGTGGGAAGGATGAAGGTACGAAATAAATTATTCTTCGTTAAATTTTCAACTGAACTTCCCGCTAGTATATTGTAACAGGTCGCCATATTGTAAGTTGGTGGCTGCAGAACCAGCGCAGCTTTTACTAAGAGGAATACTGTTCACTTAAGCTGACTCCATTGTGTAATTGATAAAACAGATCTGCACACTTCATGCTGTTGCTAAAGTGTTTTCGATACCGTTGGCATGTGACGGGATACAGTTCTGTTAAATGACGAATTCCATGTACCGGTTAAAACGGCATTTTCCGAAGTGGGAGTTTTGGCCCACAAGTTGGCCGTGAAACTTTTCCCCAGGGCCGGAAGAAAGAAACCGAATTAAGTTTAAATCTAAAGTCTGAGTTTGAATTTCGAACGTATGTTTATCAACAAAAATATTTCACACTTCTCATTCAGGTTCACTAATAATTATAGTTTATTTGTGAAATCAAATGTTAAGTCATTTTTCATAGGTAGACGTCTTTTTCACATGAAAGGTACAGCAAACTGACCGCCTCTGTGGTCTAGTGGTCAGCGTTCCTGGCTACAGATCCAGAGGTCTGGGTTAGATTCCCGGCGCTACCAGATTTTCTGAGAAGTAGTGGGTCTGGAACGGGGTCCACTTAACCTCGCGAGGATAATTGAGGAGCTATTTCAAAGAAATAGCGGCTCCGTTCTAGAAAACCGAGATTAACGGGCGTGAGGATTCGTTGCGCTGACCACGCGACACTCTGTACCCGCAAAAGTTGGCACTAAACTTCGCCGACAAGCGGCCATCGCTCGGTTGGTATAGTTCGCTTACGGACTAAAATCACGGAGTTTGTTTTTGTTTGTTTTGGTTACATCAAACTGGAAGAGTTTGGGACCCGCTGAGCTAGAATGTCCGGGAGCATGAGATGGGCAGGGCGTCTGCACTACATTAGATGGCCCAGAAATAGCGTGTAGAATTTTTGTTGCAATATGAAGGGAAGTTGAGCATTCGGAAGCGTCTAGGCCTAGATAGGAAGGTAAAATAGAAATAGAATGGGAGTTTGTGGAGTGGATTTATTCGGCTGAGGACAGGGATCGGTAGCGGGAGCTGTGAACACAGTAATCGGGCCACGTGAAAGGTGGGGAATTCCATGACTAGCGGAGTGATTGTTACATCCGCAAGAAGAACTCTGTTGTGTAGGGTAGTATCACAGATGTTTCTTACTAGTTAGTCGATTAATGTATAATGTTTAAAAAGGGTAAGGCTATCCTTTTAACAGGCTTTGGAGGCCCAAAGAGTTGTGAGACGTCGAGGCTCCCACTTTCCTTAGATCGGCTCATAGATGGCGGTGAGGTTGTCAGCCTTGCGCGCCGGCCGCCCATTACCCACAGGAAGATTTCTGGTACTCGTTTCTGTTAGATGCTGAGTCCACCCCAGGGCCTTAGCGCGGTTAGAAGGATTAGGTCAATTGAAAACTCCAATGACCTCGTCGGGAATCGAACCCGCGACCTTCCGACTTGTAGCAGAGTGCATCAACCAGCCTGCCACATCGATTAATATATAATATTAATACTCTTTTCAAAATAATAATCGTCGGTTATGCAGAAAGCGCAATATTTGGCATTTTATAATAGACTGATGATAATTAGAGTGCTAAAAGGCCCTTAAGTTAAAGGTACAGTTCCCCTGCATCTGTGCATTTTGCCCTGAAATCTTGAAGGGAAAATAGAGGCTGAGGTGGCGAACAGAAAAATCTCAACAGGTCGGGAGTGGAACCTCAGCCATGAAACCCATATTTCTGTGTCTGTGTGGCGTTGTAACAAGTACAGAATTTTAAACTATTTGAGATGCCATGAAATGGTATGGGGAGTGAAGGTATAGTTCCACCATTTTTGATCTCGGCACCAGATTGAAGTGAGTGGTCAGCTTAACCCCTCGGGAAACAGCTCCCGGTACCTATTGTATACGAGGCTGGGTGAACCTCTGGACATTACGGGCAAATAAAAAATCTCTTATCCCTACAGGGATTCAAATCCCGATTTCTTAATTGTCCAGCCTAGAGGCCACATGGAACCGGCGACATCACCGGCTGTGAATTAGCCCTGTTATGTAACCAAATGTCCACATCCATTGTACACCTTTATCGCTGTTGTCTCTCATTTTCCTAAAGGTAAAACAAGACAGCTCAGTCGGTATAGCGACTGGCTAGGGGCTGAACGGCCTGAGTTCGATTCTCAGCAGGGGCACGAGATTTCTCTCTACAGTGTCGATACCGACTCTGGGGTTCATCCAGCCTCTTTTACATCTGGTGCCGGGAGCTGTTTCTCTGAGGGTAATGTGGCCGGGGCGTGAAACTGACGGTTAACCTCCATCTAGTGTTGAGGTCAAGAATGGTGGAGCTCAACCTCCATTCACCCATATGTCTTCACGGAAGAGTGCAGAGGGAAAACTTTACGTTTTTCTTATGAGATAGACTATTCTCGTCCATTCTTATCATATCCTTGTGTTCAATCTCGACGGACGGATGTGTGCCTCCGTCTGATATGGTATAAAATGTACTACCTTACAACAACCATTGTTGCCTTGCTTTGAGTCCCTTGATTTGCCGTCTCCCGCCGTCTCCGCATCATCGGTTGTGTTTAGCTTGAAGAGAATTTGTTTTGGTAGTTTAAAAGTCTTTCACTTCCTGACGGAGACTAGGATTATGTTTGCGAGATATTGTGAATCAGAACATTGCGTGAGGGGCTTTTATTATTTATGGATCAGCTAGTATTGTTACCATTGTGAAATCGGGTTACAGTGGGCCGGACATTAATTCCGAAGGAAGAGACTAGAATTGATAGGAAAATTTGCTCAGAAACTGCTCAGTATCTAGGCTTTGATGCATTAGGGTGGTGAACCTTCGGGTTTTACTACCAGGGAAGTTGTAGAGATTTGGAAGATGGATGGAACTGGCTTAGGACCGTGTCCGAGGATGGGTTTTACTGTTACGTAACTCCATAACGACGAGTCCTATCATCTGTGGTATAACGCCGTGTAGTGCTTTAAAAGTCAGCAGTGTTTGGGAGGAACACATCGTCACCATCTTTAGGGTCATAGTGTAAGCCAAGCAAGAAATTTGCATGAAGCAGACAGAAAGCAAAGCAGAGCTTTGTTATGCTGATTCCCTCCTTGACTGACTACTCAGTGTTTTATCCCACAAGATAGAACTGTCATTACCACTGCTGTGACTAACCTCAATCCAGTGATTGAGGGTAGCCGTTTCTAAAGGACCCAACTGAGTAGGGGCCGTCGCCCCCTCACCTCAGGACGGAAACAGATGCAGTTTCCGAAACGTTGTGTTTTCTAGTTTCTAGAATACCGGACGATAGACAAAGTACAAAATCCGTTGATTTTTGACTGGATAACTGAGCTGCATGAGGGAAAGTTAGTTGATGGCGGTCTAAGCCCCTTGCTGAACTTCCCGTACCCTAAAGCCCTGGCGACATTCCAGTTACTGTAGTTCGGCGAACCAGATTAACGAACTTTTGCTTTCTCACGGTCAACTCGCGGAGAGTAGCTATCGTCTGTTGCTTCTCTGAAATCTTGAACCCGATACCCGGCATAGCGACGTTGTTTCTGGTGGTTCCCATCTCGAATAACAAATACCAGAGACGGACACTGTAGACAGCGGTAGACAGGATGTGCTGTGATAGTGTTACGTACCCTTATGAAAGTGAAGTCATGAGGACGATGGAAAAGTCCAAACCCCCAGTAATTGTGTGTTATCCACTATCGTCAGAACCCTTTAGAATCTACCAAGTCATAAGGTGGTTGAGAAAAAGCAAAGATATCCCCGTAACAGTCCAAAAACAAAAATTAGAATATCCAAAACTATAATTTTGCCTGTGGTTCTGTATGGGCGTGAAACTTGGTCTCCGACATTAAGGGAAGAACATAGACTGAGGGTTTATGAGAACAGAGTGTTGAGAATATTTGGACGAGAGATGAAGTGACTGAAGGTTGGAGAAAACTGCATAATGAGGAGCTTCATAGCTTGTACTCTTCTCCAAGTATAATCAGAATGATCAAGTCAAGGAGGATGAGGTGGGCAGGGCATATAGCACGAATGGGGGAGAAGAAGAGTTCATATAAGATATTTGGAAAGCCAGAAGGAAAGAGATCACTGGGAAGACCAAGGCGTACTTGGGTGAACAATATTAAAATGGATCTTAGAGGGATATCATGGGATGATATTGATTGGATTGATCTGGCTCAGGATAAGGACGAGTGGACGGATCTTGTGAACACGGTATTGAACCTCCTAGTTCCATAAAATGCTAGGAAATTCTTGAGTAGCTGCACAATTGGCGGCTTCCCGAGAAGGGCTGAGCTCCATGAATGAGTGAGTGAGTATACCTGTAACAGGCCTTGGAAGCCCATTGGGTTGTGAGACATCGAGGCTCCCACATTTTCTAGAGATTCGGCCTTAAGCTCCGGCCGCCCTTTACCCCAGGAAGAGTCCTGGTACTCGTTTCTGTTAAGAGGCTGAGTCGAACCCAGGCCCGTAGTGCGGCTGGAAGGATTAGGTCAATTATAAAGTTCAGTGACCTCATGGGGAATGAAACCCGCGACCTTTTGGCTTGTAGCATAGTGCCTCAAGCAACTACACTACCGTGTGCTTCCAGTGATAAGGTGGAGTATACTTATTTGCCTTTTTTGTTATTATTTGGAGCGTAGTTTAGTTTCAAAGAATGGGACAGTATATGTCTGAGTGTGCGAGCGTACACGATCATGTATACAAAGGTATCCCAACTTAACCAAGTATCCGTTTCCTTGGATTTCCGTTTAGTACAGGTACTTGTATGAAACGTATTAGTGCTCATACTTACCGATACAAATCACAGATCGGGAAAATGATCAGTCCGTTCTTAAAGTCGTGGGTACTAGATGTTGTGCAGCGTGTATAACCACATAAATATTAGTTTAGATGGACAGTATGTACTGTTAATTTGTTTCAGAGATGAGTCATGCGAGCTCCCTGTTGTACATTCATTTTATGGAAAGAATGCACAAAACGTGAATTAACTCATTTCCTAAAATGAAGTCCTATGTGTATGAATTACTGATTCGAGCAATGTTTCGCAGCTCTGGTCAGCAGATTCTAGCTGGAATTATGCTGCCTTGTATGTATTTGAACACAAGTTATCAGTTTTACTAGCAGAGCCGTTTTTCGGGGTCTGTGTTAGCACCAAATTTGAGTGGCATTTAGTGTTGTATCCAGCATATTAGCGAGAAAGAGGACACAATTCCAAAGTTGAAGAAAGCAGTCTTCTGGGATGTGGCGCCGTCTAGATATTGTATTAACCGACGTTTCGGAGGAACGTATCGCCTCGATCTTCAGGGTAGAAGGAAAAAGAAGGAAATCTGGTTCCTCGCTCGCGGATTTTCTTATTTTTTCTTCTACCCTGAAGATGGAGGCGATACGTTCTTCCGAAACATCGGTTAACAATATCTACACAGCGCCACATCCCAGAAGACTGCTTTCTTCATAGTCACCGCCTTAAAAACCTCAAACCTCAAATTCTAAAGTTGTTCGTTGCACTCCTTGAAAATGGGGACCCACAGCCATGTTACGAAGCCCAGGTCCTTTGATCACACACATTCCTGACAAATTAAGTTACTGCAGATGCCTTCACGCGTGATATTTAATTATAAGTGTACAAACTTGGTGATTGTAGACATGTCTTCAATTTTATTACCGCACAAACGCGTTATTTTGATCTTGTAAATAAACATGTTTAGGTATGATAGTAATGTGTAGATTTATAGTCTCTTATTTGTACTTAACGTTGCGAGATGTGGAGGGTACTTATCCTCGGAAAGCCCCCAGGCATTTTGCCAGTCAGTGGGGCAGAAAAGTTGCAGAACCACCGGATTGTAGGATTTGTTAAAAGCGCTGTATCCCAAATGATGTTAAAGCCTTGGTGGAGCCATTTGTGCTAGTGTAAATGGAAAATGGATGTAACGTGAGGAAACAAGTTCCTATGCAAAAATCGAAATCTCTTGCTTATTTATGGTGTTATAGATATGACAGTGCGTAGAGTCAAATATTGTCTTCTTTATTTGGTTGGCCATTCGCCGAATCAAACAATACTTAAAGTGAAAGCTATAAATCTTAATAATATGCACAGATTGTTTCCATTGTGATTTGTTTGTGAGAAACTTGTTTAAGTTTGGTTTGAGCTTCGTGTGAAGTAGAGTTGTAATGAGCCAGTATGGAGCAGCAGAGGCTATCTGTGCTGGTGCCGTGCATATCTGCTCACCAAGAATCTGCATCGATTCCAGCCTTTCTTTTATTTAAAATTGCCTCCTTTATTTTTCAGGACACTTCTACATGCGAATATGTGGCGCTGCCGAGCCTACAGACCCAGGATAGGCCAACCAGAGATGGCAAAGCGGAATTTCATGGTAAAGGTATTTTTAACAATATATGTGATAACTCGAGTTACCGTGCCTCGTACAGCATGTGGAAATGGGAATGTGAACTGCATTGTGTTGGCGTAGTACAGGCTCCAGTAACGATGTTCGGTGGCCATAGTGGCCATACTGTTGGAGCTTTGGCTTCCGTTACAGCAGATGTCTTGAACACTTATACTCTGCAAATAACTATAATGGTCTCGCTGATTTACGCACTCTGTAGATCACTGCAACTATAGCACTCATAAAGTTTTCTGTTCATTAGTTATTGCTAGGTAGCGGCTACTAACAGTGCAGCTCAAAACGACTGGATTGCCTGCCTGTCGTAAATTGCTGCCGGTCCTCGCTAGTACAATCATTTTTAGTTCCGAGCCTCCCCTTCCCCCTCCCCGAGTAGAACGTATTTTACTGTCAGATATTCGAGACTGGCTTCCAGCAGGACTGACTCACTGTCCTCGCCAGTACAGTGAATCTTGGTTCCAAGACTTCTCCCTCGGTCGGTCGGTTAAAGTGCCGCTGGCTTCGCCAGCACAGTCATTTCTGGCGTCAGGTCTCCTCGAGAACCATGGTCATGATGTTTGTTATCTCCTGTGTACGTGTTTAGAAATGGAAGGGTCAATACTATTTTTGTTCATGTGCTGCGTTTTTGCACCGTACGTGTAGGTTCAGGACGAGCATATCCGCGCTGCGACAGCGGACTCTGTGCACCCTTTCTCACTGTGCTGTGCTAAGTAGCTTGTCTGTTGGTCGTTTAAATTACTTCTAGTCATCACCTGCACAGCCATTCTTGGCTTCGAGTCTCGTGGAAATCCATGACCAAGATTTTTGTTCTCTCCTAGACATGTACGGGTTCTAGAAGTGGGGTCTCCTCTTCGCCGAGGTGAGGGGTTCTGTCTTTCTATATAGGCGCTACATTTGTTGCACCACAGACCACTCGGTCCACAACTGGATGATAATTACTGCTGGTCCACGCCAGCACAGTGATTCTTGATTCCAGGTCCCATGGAACTCATGACATATTTTGCTTTCCGACGACTCGGGGAGGTTTCAGTCTCAACCCCCAACCTGGAAGACCAGGCCCCACCATTTGTGTCCCCTAGTCATAGGGTTGCCCAGTTATACTACCAGATACCGGATTCCCTTTTGTCACCTTGTGCGTCTCTCAGGTCTACAGTGGAAGTATTCCAACTTGTCTCCACATGGGGATCGATCAGTCGGCCTGTTAAATTGCTGCAAGCCTTCGCTAGCACAGTCATTCTTTGCTTCAGGGTTCGTCGAAACTTTTTACATTTTTCCCCCTCCTAGACATGTACGTGTTTGTGAAATGAGGCCTCCAATTCGACTAGGGGAGGGGTCCGGCTTTCTGCGGAGGAGCTACAGGTAATTTGTTGCCCCGTAGTTTCCACACGGGATGAAAATCAAAAAATCAAAGTCACGTTACGACCGACGGTCTGTCACAAGTCATACGTGGTATCGAGCCCCATCGGGGGCCACAAAACCAGATTTTTATTGGGTCACAGAGTTGCGGTTTTGTCGATGTGGGATGCCCTCTCTGACGAGAGGACGGGTCTGTCATTTACCGCTGTCATAATCAGTACCACGTCATATTTATTTACAGTTTTACATGTCGGTATTCTACATAGTTTTCAAGAGCCCGGCCCCTTGAGGATACGTACTATTTACAGTTTTACATGCAACTGTAGTATATGTGTGTGTAATATTGTCACGTAGTATGAAGTGACTATAGGCGGGGTTGTAGATAATTGAATTTATTGACCACTTAACAGGTCGTAACTACAAATAACTACAACACTGTCGCTGATTTCCGCACTTTACGAATTACTACAGCACACGCTAAAGTCTTTTCCAGCCAGCATTGTCTTCACTAGACGCTTCCTTGTAACGGCTTCTAGCAATGGCTATTCCACTTTTTCCGTACTCAGGTTCTCTCTGAACGGTGGCTCCTCCCAACTGCCTCCTCTTGCTTCATTTGACCATCTTATAACCCGTTTTCACAGACCGAATAGAAAACACCGTTTGTAACAGTTCCTCCATTGATTTGTGCGTATCCGTTTCCCGGGAACTTGTTTGCCGAGCCGTTTTATAGAAACGGCTGTACACGCTACAATATATACAAGATCTGTGTTAGTCTAGGCTTTTCACAGCAGACTATGGCCCAACTTATGTAGTTTACAGCGGCTTCTAGTCACTTGAACGGTCGTACGCTTGACCGCCGCCAAGTTGAAGCCTGTTACATTTTCTGCGTTGGCTTCGCGTTTTCCGATGTCGCGAACATTTGCATTTTCGTGATTTTGTATGACCTCTGCTTATTGCCTGCACAGTTTCATTGTATAATTATAACTACACTGTAATTGGAAAGCCATGTGCAACTGGCAGACAGCTGTGCACTTTGGAAATTTGCCGATGGTGTGGAGAGCCTTGTTTTGCAAACGCTACAGTTTCATAAGGTTGCTGTGTCCCGCAAATTCCCAGGTGGGGCAAGCATAAGTCATTAATGATCTAATTACTCCTTTGTTGAGGGTTAATTTAATATTTGCGTTTAATTGCTAATGGGTATCAGAGTCAAAGTTACTTCACGATTGGCGGTTTACCGCCAGTCAGTTCATCTTGGCGACAAGCCCCATGAAACTAACGACGAACAGTTTTTTTTTTCGCCTGAAGACTTCCGGTCGTAGTCCTTATGTAACATCCTTGCCGACGAGAGGATGGGTCTGTCGTTTACAATTGCTGCTCGTCTCGCCAGCGCAATCGTTCTCAGGTCCGAGTCCGGCGGAACTCATGACCACATTTTACCATCTCAGATTCGAGACTCCCCCAATCAACATGGCCAGATCCCCGTATTTGTATCCCCTAGGTACAGGGTGGCCCAGTTATACCTCCAGGCACCAGGTTCCCCTTTTGTCGCCTCCAATGACTCGCAAGGCTACGGTGGAGGTATTCGAACCCGCCTCCACGCGGCGCTAGTCCCGGGAATGGGGATCAGCTCTTGGTTTCCGCTATTTAGCCTTGGCACGGACCACACAGAAAACATCGATTGCAACAGTTCCTGTGTTGGTGCATGTAAATTCGTTCTCGCTCACACGTGTTTCAGCGTTTACGACCTTCTTTATATGCCTTTCCACTGTCTTTGTGTTATTCCACCATGCTTCAAACGTGGATGCAGAGGAATGATGTATGTCTTGCCGATTCCCAGGTGCCAGAACATGTGCTGTGGGAATCATGACTCAAATTCTGGCCTTTGTCACTGTACAGTTTCCTTGAACCCACAAAGCAGCAGAAGAAGTTAGCCACTGGAACATCCTCCACCGTTGATGCCTCATGGGAAGGAATGACGTATACCCCCGGCCACCTGATGAAGTAGTCCATGTCTGTCAGGAGGTACCTTGTTCAGGTTTTGTTAAAAGTTAAATGTCCTCTCGAAGATCTTCCATGGATCTATCCCTGTACCTCCTCCACCTTTCTCAGGGGAAGAAATACTTGGACTGTCTTGCACTGGCCATTGGCAGTGGCGTTCTAGCACGTTGTGTCTCACTAACAAGGAGTTCCATTGAGCCCAATACCTCTTGTAGTTATTCCTTTTAGCCATCTCACATGCAACTTGCTTTTTAAGACTTTTGAAAGTTTTGAACATTAAGATCTCTTCTGCATCACCGATGTATGCACACTACATGTTTCAACCAACATTGGCCATCTTCAGGTGTGTCTAAAAGTGTTGCGCTTACATTCATAAGTTAAATTTTTGGGATATGTGCCCATATGTCTTATGGCGATGGGTAGCCTTACTTATTGTGTCATGTGCAGCTGTCTCTGTTGTCAACAGTATCCTTCTATTCAGGTTACTGTCCAGCCTCTAGTTCCTGTAGAATTGGCTCCATGTCACCCAGCTGCTGCTTCCTGAGCCCCAGCCATCTACTGTGGCACCAGCAATGTATCAAACTTTCAGGCTTCTTCCTGTCATTCAACTGTCTTGCAGTGACAGTGTGCCTTCAGACAGGTCTTATGGGTAGTGCGTCTGTGTTGGGAGTGCTGCCACCCTTGGCAGTGTTCAGCCACCCTGACAGCTTCAGCTTGAACAACCATCCTTGCTATGTACAGTCGTCAATGGGAGGTCTTTGAACTTCATCGCACTAGGCTGGCCATCATCTGCAGATGAACATCCAACTGAGCCAGTATCACTTCACTGCTTATATGGAGGGTGATCTTGCTGCAGGATGCTGTAAATACATCTCTTACTGACCCAGTCTTAGCACGCGATGCTTGACATCCACTGTTGTGTCTTAAGCTCACAGGATGCCCAGCGCATCAGGAGGAAGTAACTTCGTTTTCTGCAAAATTAGATCCACCAGCACCTCCTTCAGGAAATTTGAAGTCTCCCTGGTGTTCATCATTTTCTGAACGTATGACCTTGGCTCTTCTGTGGGCAGTGCTGCAGTCACTCGTCTTGGCTGAGTTGAGAGTGGAACAAGAGACTGAAGATGATGGCACAGGCGGCTTCCACCTTGTGCTGGCTCTTACTCAGTTTTTGAACTGTGATCAGGCCCCCTGTCACATCTCTGCCAGTAGTCTCTTCTGAGATGTACGCTCTCCACTCACTGCCAGCATGCTGACCCAGTCCAGCAATGCTTCATCCTTTGTTGCCATGTTCCCATGGGGGCCTTAGACCTTAACTCCTGCAACTCGTGTGTGCATGTGCAGAGAACTAAGGAAGGTGGGAGAAAACTTGGGTCCGTGGGTTGTAGGCATGTCGTCAGTCATAAGAAGAGCAAGGACAGTGGAGAGAGGCTGGGAAGGAAAGAAAGGCCCAGGGTTGACGAGTATCTGGAGAGGGAAAGAATGGTACCCTGTAAGGGTAGTGTTCATGGACCTCTGTGACCCATTGGAGAACCCAACTAGAGGATTCGGTGAGGGAGGCTTCTTACAGTCATTCATTGAGGAGACAAGAGGTTTCCATGATTTCCTAAAGCAGATACCATCTTCCATGTCCGTACTATTGAAATGGAACTCAGTGTTAGTCACCTCCCTGCTCATTCTCGTATCATCCATGGGTTTCGTGGAGAGGATGCTGGTGTTTTGGAGGTGGGTGTGGTGCTGTGCCTTGGCTGATCTGTTGGAGTGTTCTGGCCATACATATTCATGGTGCTCCTTCAGCCTTGTGTTGCTCGAAAGCCAGTTTGGAAATGACCACACTCACAAGGGATGCTGTATACTCCCAGTGTTCTAAGTCCCTGGCTGTCCATGCATGGCCAAAGGAAACTAAGAGACTGGCTCTAAATGTACTGACTACTCAGAATTATATCCCACAAAATAGACCTTTTCATGGTGTATTCCTTGTCTGAGAAAGGTCCAGTTGAATACATTTTTGTAATCAGTTTGAAAATCGTTTATGAAGATGGAACTTAAAGATCAGGATACTTAGGCAAAATATTCTTTTACATGATTTAAATTATTTATTTTTCACATATTTATAATACGGAAAAACACGTAAAGATATACATTTCAGCATCTCAGTTGAATACTGTAACAGATTTCGTCATGATTTCGCAAGAGTAGAAAGACAAATGGAACTGGTACATATTACAGTTAGTCATTTGTAATGCAGTATTAGCTGTACAAGATAAACAGTATGTGTGGTAACAAACACAGTTTTGCTGAAAAATGCTACCTGCGCTTCACAACCCATTGGTGCAAACAAGAAATCGAAAATATTAAGAAATAAATTATATTTGTTATGGCCCTGCCTAGTTCTAGGAAAGGCTGTGCCTTACTCTGAAAATATTTAGAAGGGAATATGCAATGTAGGGGTTTGTTATAATAAGCAGTGATTTAATGCATCCATATATGGGGAATACTGTTGCTGATGCAGATCAGCGTGGAAGCACAATCTGATTCATTAAGGAAATGTCTGGAGAGAATGTGTCTTCAGTTTATTCTACGCATTGCATTAGTAAAGTAATTTTGTACCTAAGGAGTGATGATGACCACATTAGTGAAGAATCAAGATGGACAAATTGAAACCTGCCTGAATGTACAACCTACAAGTATAGACTGCAAAAGATGAAGAGAGATATTTCCCAGAGCAGTTTGATGTCATATATTCCCTGTTTATTTCCTAAGTATCAAGGTGACTAAAATGCACTACAGCTAAACCATTATTTACTTGCAAATTAACAGGAAGCATAGACATACTCAAATATGGCATGACTTACAATCTTCATAGAGATGTGAATTGAAATGATTTCATGAGCATATACTACTATCATAATATGTACATATCCCTCTACATTTTAAGTGTTGAATTGTGCTAGCCTATTGAACTCAAATTAGAGCTGTCAGATACAATTTTAGTGAACTGGTGTGTGCTTACACGTCTTTAAGTGCCTGTTTTGAAAAAAAGAATCACACAGATTTTTATAATGTAATCCACATTCAATGATAAAGACGAAATGCACTTCACATAAATTATCGACATTCACAAAATGGAAACGTTATATTAAAATAAAAGACTCTTTACTCATTTGTGACCAACTGTGATGGTCTGCTTTTATATAATGTGGCAAAATGTGGTGAGTGCAAATAGCATAAATTGACAGATTTAACCATTCTGATTCCAAAACTTTGACTTTTCTTAGTGTTCCTTTATATTCTAGAAGTCCTAGGTTCTAATTTTAACCTCGACCTGGTCCTGACCCAGTTTTTCGTTGTTTCCCTTAATTCCTCCAGACAGATGATGGCATAATACCTAATGCATATCACAGCTGCTTGCTTTTAAATCTGTTTCAACTCATTCACAAATCCTCTTACCATTAAATCAACTATCAGGATGATCCTGACCTGAACAACCATCATATGGAATTGCCAATTATGCTAGGGTAAAATGACAGAATGGATATTTTGCTGACCTGCAGTGACCTTCTTACTCTTGAAGAAATTGAAATATGGTGCGAAAAGCCTGCCTTAATGCACTTTCTTCCACGCAAATACTGTCCAAGCTTTTCAAGGACTAAACCTGGGCTTGTGTAGTCAGAAGTTGATGTTCAGCTTTGTGAGCTGTGGTGTACTTTACTGAGCCAGGAATATGTAACCAAATCTAGTGAGTTTGGTAAATTTCTGAAAATAAAACTTGGTTCATCCTGATCTGTCAAACTAGTAAATACATTTGTAAGCTAATTGCTTGCCGGTCACAGTAGCCGAGCGGTCTAAAGTATGTACTGTCTTCGCTCGCTTGGAAAACGGGATCATGGGTTCGAATCCCACTCAGGGCATGGATGTTTAGTTTGTGTGTGTGCGTTTTTCTGTGTTTGTGTACACGTAGAGGCCTTGCGACGAGCTGATCACCCGCCCAAGGAGTCCTACCGAATGTGTAAGATCTAGAAAAACCGAAGTGAACGGAGAAGTTCATGGAGGTAGGCCTAGGCCCACTGGGGCTGTAGTGCCGAAGAAAAAAAAAAAAGCTAATTGCTTGACTTGTTTAAATGTAGTCTTCATTTGGAATATTATGTATAACTTTGTTGTCTGTGGCATAACTTGTGCTTAAATACTGGAAAATAGTTGCAGGAAGTGTGATTAGATTAACATAGCCAATGTAATATTGATAACGTCTGATCAGGTATGATGCATAAGAATTGCTTATAGCAGTGTTCCCATAACAGAGAGCAGCTGAAGTTTTGATTTTTTTAATTAGCCTTTATGGGAAATTTTTAACTACTGATGATGATATACATTACTTCAGCAGCAGTATTTATTTTTCATAGAGGAATGAACTGTCTTCTTTCTTTGTTTCATTTGTATTGTATTTCCTTTTCTCTGTTCTTTGCCTCTTGTAAGGGGAGGAGCAGAAAATCCCAAAACAACAAATATGGCCTTCAACTTTGAGGGTGTTTTTTCAGGGGTATGAGCTGTATGATAATAGAAATTGGGCTGGGAGAAATGTGTTGAGGTTTCAGTTGTTTCAGAGATTTGCATGATATGTACTTTGAAGAGTTCTGTCATTTCTATGTTATGTAATGAAGTGGTTTTGATGTGGAATCAGTATGTTGTATATCATTGTGACTTGTAAAACTGTGTATATTTTCTGAAAGGGAATTCCGTAGAACAAAATATTGTTAAACCGTCCTGTAGCATATGCTGCTTGTTTAGCATTCAGTCAGCCACCTTCCAGCTAACACTTGTGTAGAACATAACTTTCTGTTCAAATAATGTTGTTGACTCATGGAGGAAGTGTGTACACATGACCTGCTTTAACACATGGCAAGTTAGAACTTGTAATGTTCTCAAATAATTCATCATTTTCATGCTTGTTTCTGAAAGGAAACTCCACATATATGGTGAGACATGCTGCCTCTCTGTCCCTTCCCAAGAACTTTTGAAAACATTGGAAACCTAGCTTTGAAGGACATGTCAGTTGAAGGTTACAACTGCAGCATGAAGCTGATCACTCATCTCCATCTAGTGCTGAGGTCAAGAATGATGGAACTGTACCTCCATTCCCCCATATGTCTTTATGACATACTGCATAATTATTTAAGCACAAGGAAAACTTCATATTTTTTCCTTGTATAGGTCAGAGAAACGTAGTTTGTCTCTCCCTCTTGCACCCAGTATGCTGGGAGGAAGCACAGTCTATAGGATTATACATTTATAAAATTACTGGTAGTAATGTATTAGAGCAGTCATCTCATTTTAGTTTATTAGGAGTGACATGACACATAAAGTAGTAGCACTGCCTACCTTGCTATATGGAAGTGAGTCTTTTGCAATTAAAACAAGTGACGTAGTAAACAGAATGACCATCACAGAGATATTTTGTCAGTTAAAAGGCTGCAGCAGACTAGGCCATATTAAGAATGAACTTAATTGGGAAGGAACTGAAAATACAACCAGTTCTTAATAAAGTAGATGAATGCAGATGGAACTGATAAACCATCTGTGCATAATGAATAATGACAGAATACCAAAACAGGTATGCACTATGAACCAAAAGGAACACCATGTAAAAGAAGGAATGAGTGTATGAAGCCAGAACAGGCTTGATTGCTCTATCCTGAAGTGAAGAAGAAGAGACGTTTGTATACTGTGGTATTTTTTCACTATTTTCTTGCTATACCTCGTTTCCAACCAGGAAAATAGTGCAGATGAGCTTGTATATGTAATACTGCATTACACAGTGTATTTGAGTTCCCTGTTCTACCCTTAATCATACTGTAATGAGCAGATAAAGAGGCTTTTAATAGTACTGCAATGTGGTGACATTGATATCGACATTACTGTAGGGAATTAACCTTCATACTGTAGGTTCATCCTTGAGTATCTGGTGCTTGTTCAGCTCTTATTCCCAGTTACAAACCCTGAAGATTCACCACTGTTATCACAGAAGCCTGACCTTGCAACCTGTACTGAGCAGTCCAGTTTACATCTCTGCAATTTAATATTTGAAAGATTATGATGATAGTATGTTACTATGTGTGCAGTTATTAACTCGCTGCACAGGACAATGGAGAATATCCGGAAAGTCAATAATTGTATTTATTTTTTTGTCATCCCTCTTATGCCTAGGTCTCCCTAATGGTTTCTTTCAAAGAGTTCGATTCCATTCGGATTGTGTGTCTTTTCTATCTTTATATATATGTTCGGCTACTCATTGGAAATTAATTTATGTGGCCATTTCCTTAATACTATACTGTTTGAATGGAATGGATGTACCTTTTAGTTTTAAAATTGTAACACATCTTCCCATTGCAGGCACGATGTCAAATAGTCCTGAGAGCTTTCTGGATGTGTTACAAAGTGCAAAAGATGAACTCAGAGAGAAATCAAAACTTTTGGTGGTGTTCACGGAGGAGCTTGAAAACCTCAAAACAGAGAAACAGCAAGTAAGTTGAATTTATTATAACTTCTAGAAGTAAACCAGTTGGGTTTGATTTAATTTGGGGATCGTGAAGGGTTTAATGGGACATTGGTATTTGTGTGAGCAGCTTGACTCTGGTGTACCGTGTTCTAAGGCTCCACATCACACTGCTTCACTTAATGCTAGTTTGTACTGACCCAATTTTGTGAATCAGAAATTACTTAACGTTTAGAGTATTGATCATTATGGCCCATATATGAAAAATGTTAGCTTCCTGTTACTCTTGTTTTACATTTTGAACACAGAGTGGAACATGAGAAAGTGTTATAACAAGGAACTTCATGTTTGCAGTCATTACCATGTACTGTTGGGGTTATTAAATCTGGCAGGCTGAATAGGTTGGACACATAGTTTTGATAATGGATATCATATTGGTTGGAAGATTAGTAACAAGAGGTCACTTTTGAGACAAAGTTATAGTTCTTAAGGAAATAGTAACACTTGAATTGAAGTGGAGTAATTGAAGAAAAGACATATTGGAGCACTGATTCCAAACATTTTCTGATTCATGGGGGATCGGTAAAACAACAATGAGATTGCTGAGGACGGGTATCATATGTCTCACACTGCATAGAACAGATAATAGTCTCACTTCCTTCTTGGCCCTTTGGTCCTCTGAGAACCTTGGCCTCCTCTATGACAGATTGTCCATCCAGCATGTGTCGTTAAGTTTCACTCTCTTAACACCTGGTTTTATCATGTCTTCATATTATTGGTAGTACCACTGGTTTCATTAGACCATGGTAGACAGCACTAGATTCAGAGTAATTTAAGTTCTAAAGTAAGTTTAAATTTTTGTTTATGTAGGTCAGCTCAAGGTGTGTTTACTTGGAGAAACAAGTGCAAAAACTCTCGGAGCAGCTTGAGAACGAGTCTGAGAAGCGAACAGGATCTGAGTTGAGTGAACTTGAACAGCTTCGCAGCCAGTTAAGAGCTGCTACTGACCAGCTGGCACAGACTAGAGATGAAAATACAGGAGTGTTACGGGAACAATTGAATGGTAATGCACGTACATCTTTAGCTTTCGCTTAACAGTTCACATAAATGCCAAAATGGACCCTGACAGCCATAGAATGTAGGACTCTTGCCCTTTGCCATAAAAGTAGCAGTTGTAGTGAAGTATTTTAGTAACAGACTTTCATTACCTCTTTCTCCTGACCATAAAACCTTCAGGGCTCACTTATTATCTTTATAGTTCATGTAATTATACCTTCTGTGTGTTAGTTCCTTTAAGTATATAATTTGTAGTGGTGAAACGTTTCATATATGTATATATTTATCTATATAAATAAAAATGTAAATGTTCGTTTGTCCCTGTACGAAAATCTCCAAAAGTTCTTCACCGCTTGCTTTGCAATTTTGACACAACGTTGCATTCGAATACGCGCGTTTTTATGTACATATTATATAGATGTCACACCTGTGACAGGTAAAAACATGTCACATGTTCCGAATCCAGCAGTCGTTTCCATAGTAACGCTAGAACAGTTGCATAGGATAAGAGATTCCGTTGCGTAACAGTGGATGAAACCGGAAAGTATACTTCCATGGAAACGCAATAACAGTGGGACTTTGCATAGGAATTGCCACAACAACAAACGCATTTCCCCGGAGATGAGAGGATAAGTGGTTCCGTTGCATGACATCGGATGAAACCAAACACTTCTACAAGGTGTTCTGTCGTCCATCGAATACCAACAGATCGTTGCCTAGGAATGACCACGGCAACGAGCACAGAACACATGAAATCGAACCCTGGGTGAAAGTGCCCTCTATTGTGTCTGAAACCAGGTTATAACAGTCCAGCTCCGAAGAGTTTTTTGGTGATACTGGATGTGATAATAATTGTACTCGCTGGTGTAAAAGTGAGCGTTCAATAACTTCGCTGAATCCGAGACATACGTGGAAGTTATTTGTCGCACTGAATAGGAGACACGTGACCACAACAACGTCACATAGGTAACAGGCGATATATTCTTATTATCAAAGTACACGTAAATAATGCAACAATTTAAAAGACATCAAGAATATGTCACTCACTAAAAATGTATTTTAAGACTTTATGATGTTAAAATCATGTGTGACATATGTCTCACCTGTGACAGGTTGGTTGGTTGTTAAAATATTAATTGTACTCAGTATTAATATACTGTAACGTGTTATACGTCGTTCATTTCGTGAGTATAGTTTATTTTTCATTTTTTTCTTTTCGTTTTCTTAACTGTTCTTCATATTTTTCAGTGCACTTGGCGGTGGGAGTGAGCTGTGTCGATTGATCTGCGTTTCAATTGAAATATTTCGTTAGTATTTTTTATTTTTTTGTTTCTTTTCCAGTTCGTGTTCTTTCCTTTTTTTCATGTTTTGCAATTTTATATGTTTTTGTTATAACTTTCTTTCTTTCTTTTTCTTCTTCTTCTTCTTCTTCTTCTTCTTCAGTGCAATCAATCTGCTTTAGTTCATCCAAATAATGCCTCGCAGAAGATCAAGCTTAGGTCATCATACTCGCGGAGCGGAAGCAGTTCACTTGATCTGCCACAGCAACACGTGGCCGGGTACAGCTAGTATTTATATATAGTTTGAATTGTTAAAGACACAGCAAGAGAGATATGTCCTCTGACTTTGCTAAACACCAGCATTTTTTAGAGCAACAGCAAGAGAGATATGTCCTCTGACTTTGCTAAACACCAGCATTTTTTAGAGCAGGTGATCAGTGTTTTAAGTGGGATATCTTGTAACTTACTGCTTGGGAAGTGTTGAGGGTGGTTATCTGTTCTTTCGCATGACACTTAATATTGTTTCATCCACAGCTGCTGAACACAGGATTGAGGAACTTGAGAAAGAACTGCTGAAAGTTCATCAGCAGATGTTGGACCACCTCAGTGACTCACAGGTAATCAGTCTGCACTACAGACTTCTGAATATTACAGCTCATTGGTTAGCATCATTTTCTGCTGGTCCCAAATTCATTTCTTGGCCTAAAGGCTGTCTGTCCTAACTTTGATATTTTTTCATGGTTTTCCTTAATCGCAATAGGAACATACTGGGGAATTGCATTAAAATAAACCACACCATGTATACTTCCCATTTCATTATTCTGTTTAGTCCCATTTTAATCAGTGCAATTGAAAAATTGATAAATGAACAAATTAGTAAACATTACAAGTTCAGGTAGCTATAAATTAATAGAACGTATGCTGAGTATGTTTGTAAGACTGTCCATGTCATGTGCTTTGGAACAACAAGTTTTCTCACAGTGCTCAGTGTTAAGTGATTATTTTATATTACAGTACTTTCAGAGATATTGTAGTCAGGCTGATATTGTTTTATAGGGATGGAAATGTCTTTCAGCATGTGCAAGACAAACCCCGACCTGCGTCGCTGGCATGTACTAACAAGTATGATCTTTACTGGAAATAGTTTTCATGAGTTCCAAATAGGTGCACTCCAGATAGCCAGCTGAACCACTTTTATTTGTGAGCCATCCTTTATAGCTAATGGAGTGATTGTTGGCTACCAGTGGATGTAAAATATTCCTTTTTTTCTCTCTCTCTCTCTCTCCAAAGACTACTTCCCATAAGAAAGAGATCTAAGTCACAGGACAGTGGGTGGTCTGCAGCAAGCGTGAGAAAAGGAGGGAAGCTGTGTACTGTTGTCAGGACTGTGATGTTGCTCTGTGCATTTATGGGTATTTTGAGGCCTGCCAGACAAAGCAGCATGTCTGAGTAATGTAAAATGCATATTTATAATTTATAGTGCACTGGGAAGTTAACCATTCAGAATGCTTGTCATTTTTACCCTTCCTTGAGTGAAATTTAAATACCCTTAAATATTGCTCGCTCATCGCGCTTTCTGGCCCAGTGATGATATGCTCTCACACTGAAGTGTTAAAGGAAAAATGTTCATAAAAAAATTAAAAGAAAAAAATTCAGGCGGTACCCAAACCTGACAGTAGATTGGCAGATGTTTTTCTTACATTTTTTCCTCAGACCCTACAGGTAAGATCTGGGAAAAGTACTTTGAAGAAGTCAGGGTTACTTCTACATTTTTCATCTCATTATTCATGTGATCATATAATTCTCACTTAGTACTGGGAAACTGATTTCAGTTGACAGTGTGAAATAATCTGAGACAAGGGAACAAGACCTAGCAGAGATGTTGGTGGATCATGTTCAGCATTAATAATCCCGGTTTTTATCCATCCTGCAGTTTATAGTTTCAAAAAAACTTTCAGAACGTTGGTTTCTGATGAACCTTCGAATTTTATTACATGCATGTTAAAATCCTTACCTGCCTCTCCAACTGCAACTGCAGTATCAAGATTTTAAACCTGTGTTATCACTGTTACCTGAAATTCAGGTTTAGTTCTTGGTGTTCCAGGTGGCTTCCCCCCCCCCCATACCCCTCCCAGCATTGTATACAGCATGTCAAAACAGGCTTCACATTACTGATCCAGTGCTTTTGTTGAATTATAAAATAATCATGAGAGTGCACAAGGGATAAGTTGGCTGGGTTATGTGGCAAAATGGGGGAAGTATGGACTTCATGCACATAATTAGCCATAACCTGAAGAAAAGAGACTGGGAGATCTAGGTATAGATGAGGGAATAATATTAAAGTGGACCTTATGCGGAGTAAACTAGTGTAACACCAACTAAGAATTTAAGGGGAAGTCTCATTTTTTCTTATGTAAACTTTCATACTATTAGCTTCCCCTGTTTTCACCTCTATTTACTGTTATTGAATAATATGCTGAGGTTAATGATTGGTGAATAGTAAAAATAATAGTAAAAGAACTCCTTTATATTGTATGATATTTCACATGTACACATAAAAATATTATTAGTACTCACAGAATAGACTGGAATTAAAGAGTGCTCAGTTGATCATGACCTACTGCATGCATTTGTGCATGTTAGTGCTCAAAATTCATTGCTGTGGTAAACCAAAATTGCTTAATTTAAGAGCGTTGATCTCACTATTACATTACATTTTTGTATTCATAGAAGAATACTGTGTGTAGGGTCTGAAGCTGGGCTAATATGAGCACAGTATTGAAACTTCAGGTTCTGTAAAAGTAAAAGATTGGGAAGTTCTTCACTATTTGAATGACTATCAACTTCTCAAGAAAGACTATTCCATTAACTGATGTGTGCTGTTTTCAGGTGAACACCAGTGAAATCCGAGGGGAAGTGGAGCAAACAAGATGGCAGCTGTTGCAGGAATCTGGAGTTCAGAAGACTGAATTGCTTAGAGCTCGACAGGATATGGTGAACCGGATCATCCAAATGGGAGAAAAGGTGCAGTGCTGTATTACTTCATTAAACAATTCAATACTGGTGGTATGTCTACATGTTTCATCTCCAATCTGTTAAATGGATTTTCTTGGAATGTGATGTTGATGGTAGCTTGCCTATTAGGCCTTTTGGGGCAGTGCCTCATGTAACTGAAATACTGTTAATAGTTCAAGTATATTTACCCATATGTATGTGTGCATGTGAGATATACTAGTATATGACATGTAATTAGTGATTCACAGAACATGTTTCCAATGTTCCAAAGTGCAATAAAGAAGAAGCATTCTGTTACAGCCTTGTCATGCCATCTTTTCAGTGAAAATATGCCCTGGTTGAAAAGGTAGTTTGAAGGCATGGGTCATATTGAGGCAATGAAGGGAGCTCTGAAAAGAAAGCTTGCAAGACAGGACACTGCCTCGTCTAAATAATGATGCGGTGAACTGCGAGATGTCAGAGATCTTTTTACCCCTCTCCTGTTATTGATGACCATTGTTAACAGAAGAATTCATTTTGTGTTATTCTATGTAAAATTCTTTAGTTTGTGACTAAGGATGTTTGAAAGCACATGAACATGTTGTGGGGTTTGCTTTCAGTGGATATTTTGCTGCATTTGTGTGAATATCCAAACCTTTATCAATACATTGTGTGATCTGTATGTCCAGCTTTATGAACCAGGCATTTTTTTTTTGTGGTTTCTCTTCATATGCCCTTAGAGTAGATACTTATAACAGTTTTGCAACACTCATCTTCCTACAGTTATCCTTACATATGATTCTCTTTAAAGACAACTCTGCTCATCTACAAGTCATCCCCAATCAGTACTGTGCTCATGTCTACCATGTTACTCTCACATAATATGAACTGAAAGCAAAACAACCGCTCATTTGTCTGTTTTATGGCAATTAATGGCATTCCATAGCTGCACGTTTATGTGGTTGCCCTAGGAAGATGAATTTATTTTGTTTTCGTTACTGTTCAAAATGCCCCAGGCACAAGCCTGACTGTTTTTGACATGATATTTGTTGGTTACTCTGCTTGAAGCAGAAATCAAACTGTATTATTTTTCTCTAAATCAGCCTTTATGCAATGCAAAATATAAGAGTGCATTAAGACACAACTTTTATTTGAAACTTTTCTCAGAAAGATGATTATTTAACAACATTCAGGGAAAAGTTGTGTTTCATTATATATGTGGTTTCTGTTGTGTGATTAGTTTTGTAAGAATAGATTTGTATTGGCAGTAAATGAATAAAAAGACCATAAAGATATGTGAAGTTGGAAAGCATGTATTTGGAAAATGGGCATGCCCCAAGTTGGAGTAGTCTTCCCACTTTCATTATTGAGCTTATATGTATTCAGGCTTTTATGTGTGAAAAGTAACAGCTTCCCATATAATTCTCAGTTATTCCAGATTACTGTTAATTGCCTATGCAACCCCTAGGGGTAACATCTTGACAGAAGTACCAAAAGTATATAATGTCCAGTCTTCCCTGTTTGAGACAGATTGAGTAGGTGTGTATGAACATACAGTATGCTTGTTTTTCAGAGTCGAGAGGTAGAGATGAACATGAAGAAGCTACAGTTAGATGGAAAGCACTTGACTGCAGATATCATGGCCATCATCCACAAACTGGGTGATCCTGAGCAGCAGGAGCTCATACATGGTGAGAGTTAGTAACAGGCCACCATTCGTGAACAACACATCCACTAGCAGATGTTGAAACAACTATTGTAACCCCCATTTAAGGTTTCTTTGGCAAGTAGTGGATTGGAGCACTGAACTGAGGAAAATTTTAAATGGAGAAAATTTAACGCCGAGATTATTGAGGAGGAGTGACAGCATCTTAATCACTGAGGGCTGGATAGGGGAAAAGACCTTGTTACCATCACCAAGCCACATATCTCCACAGGAAGCTAATTTGATTGTACCTTCTATGCACAGGACATGTGTTGCGATTTCCTTGCACTCATCTGCAACAACAATGCCATGACAGACTAAAAATCCAACTGATAAATATATTCCCTTCTGTAGTTTCTTCTTTTCAGACTTCCACTCAAGTGCTGTGTTACTTACCAACATGTTTCAGTAATGTAAAATTGACATGTGTAGATGTGCTGTTGAAAGGCAACTGATAAGGAACATCAACTACCAACAACCTAAGAGCAACTACAAGTGCCCTAATATGGCTGGCAGAGCATGGTTACAAGAAACAGGAAAGTTTTACACATGATGCTGGTTTCAGTTCTTTTTATGTATGATCCTGGTATTTTATGGAGACCACAAAGTCTTGGTGGTGGTGCTGCTGCTGCTGGAGCTGTTTGGGTTGGGNCCAAGGGCTGAATGTCTTGTAAGTTTACAACACATTGGTGAACTTCTAGCACCATGTGCTCTGACTGAATCAAGAAGAGATGTATGAACCATAATGTTCCCTTCTTATGTTGGCCAGCGGTAAGGTGATACTGGCTCACTTTGAGAGAGAGTTGTGTCTGCATGGTTGGAGATTCACATGGAGGTGGCAAACAGCATAGTGGGACCAAATTTTAAGATTTCCTTCCAGGAAGGACAGCAGCTTGCCGTTAGTACCAGAATCTTCAGCTGTAGTCAAGCAGCCTGATAGTACAGGGTATTAGTGCTGCCACTGCGGACATCTGGTACCATGCCACCCTGCAGAGTTAGCATCTGGATAACTACATGGTGCTAGTTCTACAGGAAGTAGAGGCTGGACAATGTCCCAGGTGGAAGGACATCACTGTCCACAGTCCAGTCAGTAAGTTACTGGGCTCAGTGGAGCTCCCTAGCAGTGAGAGACACTTTGCTGGAGTGCCACTGGCAGTTGGCTGACAGATAGCTCAAGACAGTCCAAATAGCTCTTTTCTAGAACAGTGTGAAAGAAGTACCATAGAGCCCCATGGAGGATCTTCAGGAGGGCAGCTGGATATTAACAAAACCCCTGACATATTTATACAGGTGTAGTTCTGGCCGCATGTGAGGAGCAACATTGAGAGGTGGTGTCAACGATATGATGTCTTTGCAGCAAATCAAGGGCTGTGAACCCAGAGCAAGGGTAGAATGAGGCAATATAATGTTGGGTTACTGTTGAAGAGAATTGTTATCAACATCGCAGGACCCTTTCTGGAAAGCAAGAGGGGTATTCGATATATCCTCATTGACGCGGAGTACATCACCAAAGTGACCAGAGGTATATGCCATCCCTAACCAAAAGGCTTTGATGGCAGCAGATATCCTTGTGTCTGGCTTCTGCTGCTTTGGGGTTCCAAGGGAATCGCATGGCAACCAAGCCACCAAGTCACAACTCCCACAGAAGGTGTTATGGCATGAGAATCTGAACAACATGTGCCACCACTCTCTACCCATCTCATCATTGCTTTATTCATCTTAACAAAATTCCAGTATTATGAGGTTAAAAAATATTGTCCAGTTTCATTGTTTGGTAAGAAAGGCCCAAGTTGTTTCTGGTAGAGGTTCCCATGCATTATTCATTTTATGGTCTTTCCTTTAAAAGAGAAACTTCAAAGCTCGTTATACTGTTTTCTGGCCTTTATTGTGTGATTCTCTTTTATAAAAGGTATTTAATGTTCATGTTCTGTTTTTTCAGGTGTTCTAAAGGCTTTGGAACTTGAAAATCAGGTTTTGAAATTGAGAAATGCTCAGCTAGAACTTGCTGGAAATACAGAAACATTAAAAGGTTAGTTTGATATCTTTATATCAAAGTTTCTCTTTGAATCTATTTATAACAGTGCATCATTGGTGAAAACAAAACCAAGGCTTACTGTTAACCCTTTGCCATCTTTATTTCCAACCTCTCTCATGCCATTTTGCAAAATGCAGGAAGATTTAAAAAGGTAGTTTTGGATACCAAATTTTAATAATACTGACATCTGTGTGAACTACTATAGAAAATGTCAAAAGACTATAAAGATTTTGATTTGTTTCATTCTGGTCCATCACACTAACAATTACAAAGACAGAAACAAGTTTTCAAATGGTAAAACTTAAATAGTCACACTGGACGGAGTTGTTTTTGTCTTTGTAATTGTTAGTGTGATGGACCAGAATGAAACAAATCAAAATCATAGAAGCTAGTCAAGCTAAACTGGTAAATCAATACATCAATACAAAAAGGAAACTACTAAGAACCAATGCACATATATGGTTCAATCAAACTTGTCAAAACAAAAACATCTTACCTAAGTATTCCAACAACCTAAACTTAAAAGGGACAAGTAATGCTATAAAGCTAGCTCAAAAACAATTAACCAAACTTAGAATAAATAACGAATTAAAATACTTATATATTAAGAAACAAAATATCAACAATCAACTATACAAATTACGTTTAAGAAATGCACAATATTGGCAGACCAACTGGCGTATAATAGAAAATGATGTACAGTGGAACCTCGCTTAACGAGCATAATTCGTTCCAGAATCTTACTCGTAATGTGAAACACTCGTTAAGCGAAACAATTTTTCCCATGTAAATTAATGTAAAATACGATAATGCGTTCCATACCGAAAAAATACTCAAAAAATTTTATGTCTTAACGTTTATTCAAAGAAAATTATACAGTAAAACCTGTCTGAAACCGAATCTCAAGGGACCAGAAAAAATTTCCGCTGAAGCCAGGTTTCCATTTAATCAAGGTATACTATAATAACTAAACCAGGACATAACGTATTTGAGACGAAACAAAACAACATGCTTATTAATTTATTCACACTGTAATCATTGAACAGATGCAAACATTACACTGAACAGGAAAAAATTGCAGTACTCACTTTTTATAATTTTACCAGAACTCCGGCAGAGTTTTTTGCATGCAGTTTACTCTCTTGGCTGCCTGACTTTCCACAGACACTTTAGCTTGAGAAATTAGAGTAAGCATGTCTGAATCATTCCGTTGCACGGCAGACTCCTGCAATACCTTCAAACTATTGGCAGCTTCTTGATTAATCTTCAATCTACACTTTTCTTCTTCTGTCACAATGTCATTTTTCTCTTCTTCCTCTTCCTCCTCCACCTCTCTTCCTTTTCGATTTTCTCTAAAATTCTCAACTATTACATAGATATCCATTGTGTCTGGTTCTGTTTGCACATCTTTGTCTATGTTGATGTAGTCCTCAGCATTGCAGTTACTGAAAGCAGCTTCATTCATGCAATGTTGTCAGTCCTTGTGGTCATTCTCATTTTCTACACTAGGAGTAACTTCTACCATAGAAAATCCTGCTTTTTTGAAACACTGTGTCACAGTTTCTGCTAACAACTTCTTTACTGCTTGTCTTATCCAAATAACCGCATCTAGAACCGAGACAGTTCTTGCAAGTTCAGAGGCGGATGATTTAGAATCTCTATTGACGAGCGAAGATTGCATTAATAATTTACAATAGTGTGAGCCATCCCCTTACCCTTCCTGGTAAGGACAGGCTCATAAAAACGACTTGCTTGCCGCTGTGGTGCAATATGCCTCCCTAAGTTGGCACGGGGATCTCAAGAAAAGATGCCTTGGGATTGGCTGGTTAATGTGGGAACTCAAATCCAGGCAGAAAACAGGCAGTTCATTACTAGTTGGGCTGTCAGACAGAATGACATCATCAGTAAGCACAGCTCACACAAGTTCATAACACAATATGTATATTATATCATAATAAAAAGATATGGCATTAGAAAAGTAACATAATACAAACAAATGAATGATTAGCACAGCCCATGCCCAAAGAAAAGCTACAGTTGTGAAACAGAATTACAAGTATTAATCGTTTCTTGCATCCTGTTGTGTGTTTAATCAATAGTAGAGTGAATTTATTGACTACACAACACGTTTATTATTATCACTACATGTTTCGACCTCAAGAGGTCATCCTAAGGTGTATGAACACGGCTGTATAATTACACGCGGTCACATTCACTTTTCACTCATTCGACCATGTATCTTATCCAGATTTATGCTCACTAATATATCGAGTTCTTTTTATAAAACACAGGTTAAAATTATTATTCTATTATTCTAATCACGACAATGATCATAACAGATCCGGCAGCATCAGAGAACGTGGAAGAACAGCGAGACCTCACAAACAAGTAAAAGTGCAACCAATAACATAAGTTGAACTTTAATTCACAAACTTTTGACCAATAATAATAATAATAATTAAACTAGTTAAAAAAGAACTAGACACAGTTGTGAGCGTAAGTAAAATGAGACTGTAAACAACAAGTGAAAGTGTAACCGGTGACATGAATTGAACTTTGATTCACGAACTTCTAACTTTTAACAATTAAATTAGAATAATTTTAACCTGTGTTTTATAAAAAGAACTCGATATATTAGTGAGCGTAAATCTGGATAAGATACGTGGTCGAATGAGTGAAAAGTGAATGTGACCGCGTATAATTATACAGCCGTGTTCATACACCTGAGGATGACCTCTTGAGGTTGAAACATGTAGTGATAATAAAAAACGTGTTGTGTAATCTGTAAATTCACTCTTAAGAATTACAAGTCGCACACGCAACGCAAATATGCAGTAATCATTACCTATAGGTAATACCAAACACGTAAACCCAAATCATATTACCTCGCTCAAGCCAAATACCTTCCTGCTATACCTGCGAGGGCTCAGTTCCTCATGGTGCCATACCATGTGGCCAAAACAGAAATTTAGAACATTCAAAAAGTTAAAAAAAAAAACAAACAGAATTTTGCAGTGCAGGGGCGAACTGTCCCATCCGATGGCCACTCAGGAAAAGAGAGCGAGCAAACACGAACACTCGTAAGGAAGTGAAACGAAGGGGAAAAGCACATGACATATACGCCATCAAAGACCATATCCGGAAAGAAGAAACACTCGCCGGGGAGGGGGGTCAAAGATCCTACGCAACAGAACCGTGAAACACGGTTCAAGTGGACCTTAACACATTGCGGACCAGATGGGCCATATGGCCCTCTACGTTTCCAAGCGTTGCGGACCGGGCGGGCCATATGGCCCTCTACGGTCACGTTATATTGCAAAACGCTATATATCGCTGTGTGGCTTCGTTGAATCGTAACTACTGCGTAGATGACCTCGGGAATGATTGCTGCCTTATCTAGTAACTCGACCAGAGTCATTTCCTGTCACAACCTAAACAAAATTGGCTTTGTTCTAATCCAAGCTTGCACGTATGAACCACGCAGCTACCAGTTCAACATGGCTCAGAGGCGAAAGCATTTGCGATCTGTCGAAGGACAGGAAATATTAGATATGTTCTCCGATGAGCTATCAGATTTACCAACTGCTTCGTCTTCTGATAGCGAGGCCATTATCAGTGACAGTGACAGTG
>NW_019718279.1:244966-276704 GCF_002891405.2 Cryptotermes secundus
CGTCAGACACAGACGTAGTGCAGCCGGGGCCATCTGTTCGCACCCGCCAGAGGCCTCAAGTAGACCCCCCCCTGGCCGACTCTGGGGTGATATGTGGAAACATATTCTCGTGAATATTGCAAGAAGAAACACCCTTCTAGGCAGTGCCGTGTGTGCGCAGAGCACAAGAAGAAGAGTAGAACTGCCTACATGTGCAACTTCTGCGTAATGCCTCTTCACAAAGGGGAATGTTTGCACAGATATCACACGCGCAAGCACTTCTAGGAGCTCTGGTAAGTGTTCTCCAAAAATTTCAGTTCATAAAATTAATTAGGAGATTTTATATTAATTTTTAAAGTGAACAGCGCACAAGTTAGGGTAGTAGGTTTAAAAACGCGGGTCCCCAGGGTGATTTAAATGTTTAAACCACCGGTCCGAAATGTGTTAACATTCCGAATGATGCCCTGATCCATTGGTTGAGAAACACTAGTGGTGTTTGGAGGGAACCAAGCAAGTCGCACGTTGGAAAGTTCTATATGGGGGTGGCATGTTGCGTTATCCAAGAACAACAAAACATGCCGGTTTTGCATTTTCATTCTACCATTGAAGGCCCCAAAGTCAAGGAACCTGAAAATATTTCCATTTAAGACAGATTTCCGTTTAATAAAGGGTCCGTTTAAGGCAGGTTTTACTGTATATACGTTGTTAAGGAGTGTGAATCATCTTCATCTTTTCTTTTATGCGGAATGAACCAACCTGGAATGCAAATTCGATTTGCAGAAAACAAAAAAAAAATCGAAATAATTAGTTTATTATTTATGATACATATCTATTTCTTTTTTACTAGAAAGCTGTTTAGAGACATTTGTTTTTGCCGGCGCTTCAAAATTTGGTGAAAATGTGACACAGCATTATCATCAAATAAATTTGTAGCACGCATAGCCACTGCTTTATTAGGGTGATGCTTCTCAGTGTACGATGCAACAGTTTCCCATGCTTTCAGCATTTCTCTTATTGCACCAGAAGATTGTTGCTTTGCTGTTACCACCTCCTCCTCCTCCTCCTCCTCTGACAAGCTCTCATCCACAACTTCTTGCTGTGAAACAAATGCAACTCCAAATTGTGCAAATCGTTGATGTAGACTGATTGTATGTGCGTGGTAGATCAGCCACGCTCACACCTCATTCTAGCTTTTCAATGATTTTACGTTTCATTTCTACGGTTATTTTTATTCTCTTATCGCTGTCTTTTTGCGGCTTTTTCTTCAGGGACATTTTTGTAAGGGTCATTAAACTGCACCAAAAAAATCACTAATATGTCTGAACACAAGTTTGGAAAAATGTGTGATCACAAGCGACACCAAGATGCTAGCAGAACGAGTGCTAAAGACAGACTGATGTAGCAAGCACAGAATCCAGGACCCCCCTCTCGTCACTCGTTATGCGAAATGTCGCTTGTTAAGGGAGTCATTTTTTTACAATTTGTTTTGCTCATTATGTGAATTACCCATTGTGAGAGGTGCTCATTAAGCGAGGTTCCACTGTAAATCAAAGACTAATGGAGGAATAAAAAAAACACTAATAAACTTAATAATAAAATTGATAATTTAACTAATCAACTGCATGGAAAGGCACACTCACCTAGTGAACAGACATTTTATCCACGTTTGCGCAATATGACTAACATACAACTTACTGAAAAGGAAGAAAATTTACTAAATAAAGGAAGCAAATATAATATGGGTATCTCTCCAAAAAAAGTATAAAACAATTAGTCTACAAGACAGAAAACGCGGTAAGACAAGTAAAAGACATTAATCAACAAGAAGCCATTAGATACTTTGCGGCAAAAAAACATACAGCAATTAGCGTCAAAACAAAACATAATAAATAAAGAATACAAAGAACACACATGACCAAACAAATACAACAAAAATTAACACAACATAAAGCAACAATAGCAGAAGCTGATAAAGGAAAAACGTTAGTCATTATTTATAAACAAGACCTAAATGATAAAGTCAAATCATTTATCGAAAATAGTAACATCACCGAATTAAAAACAGACCCTACACAAAAATTTCAAAGAACAGTACAGAACACTTTAAAACAGTGTAAAATTGTAATAGACCCAATAAATAGAAAACATATTCACCAAATTAACCCACAAGCACCCAAACTGAAAGCAAAAATTAAAATACACAAACCAGAGGCCCCAATTAGACCGATAATAAACAGCGCTAATGTACCCGCACATAAACTAGCTAAATACATACATCAAAGACTGAACGACTATCTGAAAACTGAAACTAAATCCAAATCATAAACTACTAACAATGGATATTAAGGACCTCTACGTTAATACCCCAATCAGCGATACACTTCTCGTAACCAATAAATTACTCAAGGATAATCACATAGATGAAAGCATTATAAAAGAAATTATGTCCATAATTAAAATGATCTTGAATCAAAACTATTTTCAATATAACAAAAGATATTACAAACCAAGAACAGGCGTAGCCATGGGCTCCCCCTTATCAAGTACAATGGCAGAAATCTTCTTACAAGACATAGAACAAAGCAGAATAAAACATCTGCTGGAAGATGAGAAAATTATATACTATAACAGATACGTAGACGACATCTTAATAATATATAATAAAACAAAATAACTCCCCAATACATCCTCGAACATTTCAACAGACAACATGCCAAATGATTGGCTTATTGTAGCCTGCCCCAGGTGATTATGATGATGGAGAATTTGATGGAATGAAGAATGGCAGGGGAAACCAAAGTACTCGGAGGAAACACACCCCAGCGCCACTTTGTCCACCACAAATCCCACTTGACCAGACCTGGGATCGAACCCAGGCTGCCGCTGTGGGAAGCTAGTGACTAACCGCTTGAGCTATGGCACGGCCAGATGTTAGATGTATGTATATGGCAGGTTCACTCAGGGTAGTGGCAGAAGTAATCTCAAAATATAAGTTCAGTTTAATGGGCGTACAGGAGGTCAGATGGGATGGAGGTGGCACTGAACCAGCAGGCAAATATAAATTTTTCTGTAGAAAGGTGAATGAGAATCATGAATTAGGTACAGGTTTTTTCGTACATAAGAGAATCATAAAGAGGGTATAGTTTGTTAGTGATAGGATGTCATACATAATACTAATAGGTCGCTGGTGTGAAATCAGTGTTCTGAATGTTCATGCCCCAACAGAAGATAAAATTTATGATATAAAATACAGGTTCTACAAAGAACTAGAACATGTATTCAATAATTTCCTGAAATATGAAAATTTGGTGTGAAATCTGTGTTCTGAATGTTCATGCCCCAACAGAAGATAAAATTTATGATATAAAATACAGGTTCTACAAAGAACTAGAACATGTATTCAATAATTTCCTGAAATATGAAAATTTGGTGTGAAATCTGTGTTCTGAATGTTCATGCCCCAACAGAAGATAAAATTTATGATATAAAATACAGGTTCTACAAAGAACTAGAACATGTATTCAATAATTTCCTGAAATATGAAAATTTGGTGTGAAATCTGTGTTCTGAATGTTCATGCCCCAACAGAAGATAAAATTTATGATATAAAATACAGGTTCTACAAAGAACTAGAACATGTATTCAATAATTTCCTGAAATATGAAAATTTGGTGTGAAATCTGTGTTCTGAATGTTCATGCCCCAACAGAAGATAAAATTTATGATATAAAATACAGGTTCTACAAAGAACTAGAACATGTATTCAATAATTTCCTGAAATATGAAAATTTGGTGTGAAATCTGTGTTCTGAATGTTCATGCCCCAACAGAAGATAAAATTTATGATATAAAATACAGGTTCTACAAAGAACTAGAACATGTATTCAATAATTTCCTGAAATATGAAAATTTTGTTTGAAATCTGTGTTCTGAATGTTCATGCCCCAACAGAAGATAAAATTTATGATATAAAATACAGGTTCTACAAAGAACTAGAACATGTATTCAATAATTTCCTGAAATATGAAAATTTTGTTTGAAATCTGTGTTCTGAATGTTCATGCCCCAACAGAAGATAAAATTTATGATATAAAATACAGGTTCTACAAAGAACTAGAACATGTATTCAATAATTTCCTGAAATATGAAAATTTTGTTAGATTTCAATGCCAAAGTAGGTAGGGAGGACATTTTCAAACCGACGATTGAGAAAGAGAGTTCACATGAAATTAGTAATGATAATGGAGTTAGAGTAGTATTCAATATTCAGTATTGAGGGGGTGGGCTTCCCCATGCACTTAGACCAGTAGTTAGAGTAGTAAATTTTGCTACATCAAAAATTCTTAAAGTCCAAAGTACAATATTCCCACATCTTAACATCCATGAATTTACTTGAACATCTCATAATGGGAAGACACAACCAGATTGACCATATTTTGATAGACAGGAGACGGCATTCAAGTGTACTTGATGTACTCACCCAGGGCAGCAGATTATGATACTGGCCGCTACCTGGTGCTGGCAAAGGTTAGGGAAAGACTGGCAGTGAGTAAACAGAGTTCATATGGAGAGGTTCAATCTCGAGAAATTAAATGAAGTGGAGGTTAAAGAGCAATATTGTGTTGAAATCTCAAATAGGTTCGCAGCTTTGGAAAACTTGGACACTGCAGCGAATGTTGCTAAAGCTTGGGAAACTATTAGAGAGAATATAAAAATTTCTGCCAAATAGAGCCTAGGTTATTATGAACTGAAGAAGCATAAGCCATGGTTCGATGAAAGATAGTCAGAATTATTAGACCAAAGGAAACAAACCAAATTGCAGTGGTTACAGGATCCAAGCAAAAAAAATGGGGATAATCTGAAAAATATAAGATGTGAAACCAGCAGGCTTTTCAGGATTAAAAAAAGGGAATATCTGAAAGATGAAATTGATGAGCTTGCAATGAACAGTAAGAACAAGAACATTAGAGACCTATATAGAGGAATAAATGACTTTAAGAGGAGTTACTGACCTAGAAGTAACTTAGAGAATGATGAGAATGGTGATCTGCTTCCAGATTCCCACAACATTTTGAATGGCTGGCAGAACTACTATGTTCAGTTATTGAATATACATAAGGTTAGGGATGTTAGGCAGATAGAAATACATACAGCTGAGCCATTAGTACCGGATCCTAGCCCTTTTGAGATTGAAATTGCTGTTTTCAATTTGAAAAGATATAAATCGCCAGGTAATGATGAAATTCCAGTATAACTTATTCAAGAAGGTAGCGAAATATTACATCCTAAGATCCATAAGCTAATTATATTTGGAATAAGGAAAAATTGCCTCATCAGTGGAAGTAGTCTATTATTGTTCAAGTTCACAGGAAGGGTGATAAAACTGACTATAGTAATTATCCGAGGATATCACTGCTATCAGCTTCATACAAAATGTTATCCAATATTCGTCTCTCAAGGTTAAGTCCATATATGGATGAAGTTATTGAGGATCATCGGTATGGGTTTCGACGTAACAGATCAACTACAGATCAGATCTTTTGCACTCGTCAGATATTGGAGAATAAAATGGGAGTACAATGAGGCAGTACATCAGCTATTCATAGACTTCAAGAAAACCTATGCTGCATTTAGGATGGAAGTATTGTACAATATTCTGAGAGTTTGGGTTAAATGAAATGCATGGTAAAGTCCGTATAGGTAAACAGTTGTCTGATGATTTCCCTATCAAGAATGGTCTAAAACAAGGAGATGCTTTGTCACTATTCCTTTTCAAATTTGCTTTAGAATATGCCATTAGGAAGGTCCAGGAAAACCAGGTGGAACTGAAATGAAGTGGGACACATCAGCTGTTGGTCTGTGCTGATGATGTGAATCTACTGGGTGATAATATAGGTATGTTGCGTGTTGCCTGTGTAATGCAACAAATAAATTCATGCAGGTCTCGGATTTAGCGAATAAGTTTATTGGCCGATCTGCTTTACACTTACAAGTAGAATTATTCAGTTATAACATCAGACATTTCTTGCGACACTGTTCTATTTACTGCTTCTGCTATAGTGGAAGCCAAACTGAACTGTTTTCGGCAACTTCCAGAACTCAACTAACTGTCGAAGCTCGACTTTTATAACCTGATCTTGGATTAAATAGAACACACCATGTGGGAGTCTTTGGTCTTGGCTGCTGTCATGCAGCAAACCCTCTGTTGTCCTTTCATCTCTGGGGAAACGCATTTGTTGCTTAAGGTATTCCTAGGCAACAGCCCACTGTTATTGCATTTCCATGGAAGTATGCCTTCCGGATTCCCGGCATGTGACGTTGCTCCCTTCTAAAGGTTGTTTGTCCCGAACAGCCTAATGGTGTTTCCTTCCTTTGGTCCGCCCTCTTCTTCAAGAGTGCTTGTCCCGGGCAGCTCCATGGTCCGGTGTTCTTTGGTTCCGTCGTATCATATTCATCCCTCACTTTCCCTCTCTCACTCACTCTAGCTGGGGAGGCTGGTGCTTCTACATTACCAGCTCCTGCTTGGCTTGCAGTCTCTTTTTTTCGTTTAGGAGGGGGCTATCCCCACCACAAAGTCCAGTCGACAATCTTTCATAAGACAGCAGAAGATCCGGCGATCTTCATGCTGACACTCTTGTAGAAGGTCTTCTTTCAAGTTCCCCTCCTTCCTAGGTGCAATCGCTATCCTGATCTACACCCTACGATGCCGTCTTGGTTGACACCTTTTTCTTCTGACATAGCAGCCGTTTGCCACGTATCTCCTTTATTCCCTTTCTTCCTTTGTGGAAAATCCACACTCTCTTTTTCTGAGCCTCTGGATTCTTTCATCATCCTTGATCCTGATACAGTTTCTTCTGACGATGCTTCTCTTGTGCCAGGCAATACTTGTATGACCGGACATCTTCCTGTTGTTTTCCTTTATCTGCCATGCCACTTTCGCATGGCAGGACATCCCTCTGGAGGCGATGGCCAGTTGTCGGCACCCATCCTGGTTCTGGACCCATTCCTTTGGATTTTGATGGTTTCGGTTCCTATGCCTCTTCATTGGTCCTCTTAACCCACATTGTTTTGGCATCTTCTACGGGGACCTCTTTTTGTGCCACCTGAGGTTTCTTGTCCACTAAGGTCAGCCCCTCTTCCAGACGTGCCTCCGTCGTTTCTCTGCAGGCCATCGTCTCTTTTCGGCCAGTCGCCATCATTTTCCTGAGCTCCTCTTGGGCGACCTCAGTTTTGGCCAGCAAAACTTCTTGGGTGGCTTCCCCATTGGCCTCTGTTTTGTCTACCTTTGCTTGGTTGGCCAGAAGCTGTTGCATCATCTGCTCTTGGCTGGCTCTCATCTCTTTCAGCAGGAGTTCCATCATCTGCTGTGAATCCATTTTTTTTTGTAGTGGCGGATGTAGCACTTGCGCTCTTGGTCCACTAATTTTTTTCTTTTTCGTGTGTTGTTTGCGTGTTTAAGGCCAATCCCACTTCTGTAACACCAGTTGTCATGTGTTGCCTATGTAACGCCACAAATAAATTCACACAGGTCTCGGAATTAGGGAATAAGTTTATTGGCCGATCTCCTCTACACCTACAAGGTCAATTATTCACTTATAATGTCGTCAGATGTTTCTTGCAACACTGTTCTAATTACTGCTTCTGCTATAGTTGAAGCCAAACTGAACTGTTCATGGCAACTTCCAGAACTCATCTAACTGCTTGGTCCCTTCAAGCTGGACTGCTATAACCTGTTCTTGGACAGAATAAAATGCACCATGTAGGAGCCTTTGGTCTCAGCTGCTGTCATGCGATGAACCCTCTGTTGTCCTTTCATCTCCGGGGAAACACATTTATTGCGTAAGGAATTCCTAGGCACTGTTAATGCATTTCCATGGGAATATGCCTTCCAGATTCCCGGCATGCGACAATACTACAAAGAGAAACACACAAACTTTAATTGATACCAGTAAGGAGGTTGGTCTAGAAGTAAACACAGAGAAAACTAGGTATATGTTGTTGTCTTCGCCAAAATGCAGGGCCAAATCATGGGTATAGATAGGTAACATGTTTTGAAAATGTGGCACAGTTCAGATTTTTGGGAACGACAATAACAAATCAAAACATGAGTCAGGAGGAACTGAAGGGGAGATTGAACTTGGGTTAATGCTTGCTACCATTCAGTTTAGAGCATTTTGTCCTCTCGTCTGCTGTCTAAAAACATAAAAATTAGAATGTACAAAGCTATAATTTTGCCTGTGGTTTTGTATGTGTGTGAAACTTTGTCTCTAACATTGAGGAAGGAAGATAAACTGAGTGTGTGAGAACAGGGTATTGAGAATATTTGGACCAAAAAGAGATGGAGTGACAGAAGGTTGGAGAAAACTGCATGACGAGGAGCTTCATAACTTGTACTCTCCTCCAGGTATAATTGCAATGATCAGGTCAAGGTGGATGAGATGAGCAGGGCATGTAGCATGAATGGGGGAGAAGAGGAATTCATGTAGGATGTTGGTGGAAAAGCCAGGTGGAAAGAGACCACTGGGAAGACCAAGGCATAGGTGGGTGGACAATATTAAAATGAATCTTAGAGAGATAGGATGGGATGGTATGGATTGATCTGGCTCAGGATAGGGACCAGTGGTGGGCTCTTTTGATTATGGTAATGAACCGTCAGGTTCCATAAAATACTGGGAAGTTCTTGAGTAGCTGCACAAATGGCGGCTTCTCAAGAAGGGCTCAGCTCCATGAATGAGTGAGTTAGCTACGAATGAGTATGACAGTCATGCTGAGTTACAAACTGCAGCACAAAGTCTTCTCAGTCTTCCCTAGTTGTTGCATGGTAGCAGCCTTCAACAGTGGACGTTCCCCTTCCTCTGGGTTCCCGAACAGTCCCCAGCCTCAGCTACCAGCTTCTCACAGCAGCAACCCAACAGCTGAACCCCAGCAGTTGTATAATTCATGTACTCATCAACCAAAAGTCAACTCATCGCTAACTGTCCTGCTTATAGCATCTCTGCCCAGACCGCACCGAAAACACCATTCCTCTGTTGCTGTTTATGGACTGTTGCCTAGTAACAGTCAATGTCTAGTTGTTTGTTTCACTATCGTTGCCTGGCGGTGGTTTCTGCATGCCACGTTATTTATGGGTGTAGTTGAATCTGACTGTTTGTTCAGCTATATTAGAAAAATAGCATTTTTGCCTTGATTGAAAGTTACAGATGATTCTTGTAATTTCATTAAGTGACATGGATTGAGAAACTCCATTTTGCATTGTTTCAGGAAACAGTTGTGACTTCAGCAGTAGGGTTGATTTTCATTGTGGAGATGATGGAAAGAAATCAATTGGTGGAGACAGTATGGACCTTAACTTAAAATACTCAGATTCCAGTAGCAAGAAGACAGATGTGAGTATATTTTTAAGCAAGAAAAATATATCTTGTGTTGCACATATAAGCACTCATTTGAGCAAAGTACTGGCAGTGATAGTTATTGTATGTTTTGACAGCTGCCTGTGTAAGTGCTCTTCCCTCCCTTTTTTTTTATGCACTCTGATGTGCAGAGTTTTCTTTTGAATAACACTTTTATTTAAAGGTCCCACCTTCTGTTTTATACTGTCATATGTTTTCAGGATGACTGTGAGACAGAATCCTTAAAATCAGAAATATCAGAACTTTGCCTCCTGAAGCAGAAATTAAATTCTCAGATATCACAGCTGCAAATGAAAGTTGAAACCTATGAGAGAGACATTGAATGCTTTGAAATGGTAAGTTCTTTATTTTCTTGGAGAATAAAACACCTGAAAGGATGAGGGAAGCTGTTTTGATCATCCATTTCATGTTGATTAGAACAATATTAATGGTTATAATTACTTTGAAAGTGGTCAAGTAGGTTAGGCTTGAAAGTGGTGCAGCATTGTTTAACAACAACGAATATCACAGTCAAGTAGGTTAGGCTCCTGCTTCATATTTGAAAGGTTCCATGTTCAAATGTCAGCCTGGAATATATGACACAAACTCCGTCCTAAGTGCAACAATTTATTGTAGTTCTTTCATCTTGCTTTCTTCTACGCTACATGTTTCAGCCGCAAACGGCCATCATCAGGTGTATACTCTCATGTAGCTGCTACACTGCACATAGTTTAAAATGTAAAAAACACTAGGCTTCTCAATCGTTCATTTCGTCGTTGCTAACAGGTTTTGATATATCAGAATCTTCCCCTCTGATATCTGTCTAATATGTACAAAATCTTTGTTAACCCACGCACGTCAATTGGATTTTCATAAACTGGCACTTTTAAAATCTTCAATTCCAATTTTAAAAATTTCTTTAAAAATTTTTTTCTTCAAATTTTAAATTTTAAAATTCTTAGGGTTACCTATCCTATATCTACAGTGCTGCAGCGGCTACTTCTTCTTTTCAGCACTGTTCAGGTATTATTCTGTGTAGGCTCCCTGTGTGCGTGCCGCTGCTTATCTTTAATACATGTATAGACATAGGGCGGGTAACCCTGTGAATTTTAAATTTTAAAATTCAAAGAAAAAAAATGTTTTTAATTGGTATTGAAGATTTTAAAAGTGCCAGTTTATGAAAATCAAATTGAGGTGTGGAGGTTAACAAAGATTTTGTACATATCTGACAGATATCAGCGGGGAAGATTCTGATATATCGAAACCTGTTAGCAACGGCAAATTGAACAATTGAGAAGACTAGTGTTTTTAAATTTTAAACTACATGCAGTGTAGCAGCTATGTAAGAGTATACACCTGATGATGGCCGTTTGCGGCCGAAACATGTAGTGTAGAAGAAAGCAAGACAAAAGAACTACAATAAATTGTTGCACTTAGGATGGCGTTTATGTCATATATTGTGTAGAGTGTAACAGGATGCTTAAATATTATATTGTCAGCCTGGAAGGCAGCTGTCTGGGCTGAGTTTATAATTTTCTTTCCTCGTTTCCTCCGGTTAGTGGAATAGTGCTCCAAATCAGGCCACAAATTCTGTCTTACATATCCTTTCCACTTTATTATTCACTAGTTGGCTCATCATTTGATGCTATAGTAGAATCCCGATTTAAGGGTCCCTAAACTGAGAGAAACCCTCATATTCTGTGTTCACATTTAAATACTGTAGTATTTTCCTTGATATAGTGTTTCTTGTGTCTTAATTCTGCCCACATAGTGAATGAAAATCAATCTAACTTGGTTGGTATCCTATTTACTGACATGGAAAGCTAGATTTTTTTCGCTTATTCTTTGTGTTCATTTTAGTGTGAAAATTGAATTTTTTGTTTCTAAACACTTTTGGCTTTAACTGGGTTGATATTTCTAAGTGAGTAAATGGTAATATTCATACCATATTGTACTATTACTATGACAAATGAGAAAGTGATGTTTCAAGGCTTAGGAGACATGAGCTATGATGATTTCAGCAAAGAACCACCGAAGCTGTGAATCAGAAACTAATTCCCCGCAAAGAAATAGTACAGTGAAGGTGATGAATTTTAGAATGGTGAAAACAGAAAATGTGAGAAGGAAGAAGCTGGCTTAATGTACTATAATATGCTTTCAAATTCAGATTTCACTGTATGCGGTCTGAGCTACTGACATCATCATTAAATAGTTCATAAAATGAATAAATAAAAATAAACATCAGCCTTAATGATAGAAATTTTTACAACATTTCTGCTGGGCTGTCATCCTGTAATAAAACCTTTGCTGTTCGTCTCCATCCTTCCATAATAATTCTTTGTGTATCTGTGTCCACATTTCCATTTGTTTATCTTACCTCACCTTCAGTTTCCACCTTTCCCTTTGTTGCCCACATTACTGCTCATTCATCAGTTCCATTTTTGAAATAATGAAATGAATCCTGTCACAGTCTGCTTGTAACACATCCTGTACCACTGCATCTTAATTTGAGCAACTTTTTGTAGCATCTTTAGCATCATATTTTATGCAGTGTGCCAGTTTCAGACTTTATCTCTTCTTACTCATTCTCTGTAATGATATCTACTTCATATATTGTGCTTATATCTGTCATTGTTTTACACTTACATGAACTCATTAGTCCCATAACTGAAGTTATACAAAGTAAAGAGTTAAATCAGTTGATAAAAGATTAATTTTGCTGGGGAGATAAACCTGGAGCCTTCCAGACCTCAGCAGACATTGAGTTTTCTGAATTTGTGTAGGACTGAAATATTTCTGCTAGCACTTGTAACTTCTTCACAATAGTTGATAATATCGAGGATCATATGTAAAAAATACAAAATTATATTTTGAGTAACAAATTTCATCTTTGCAGATGAAGTCTGACTGGACTGTGGAAAAGAAGATGCTGGAACAGCATTTGTCTGGTTTGAAAGAGCAGTTGAGAGAAAAAGAAGAGAAGTTAAATCTTGTCACTGCACAGAAGGTTGGTTTCTTCCTTTTTCCTAATTTCTCTTTCGGAAATTATGGTCTATCCTTTTCAGCTTTGATGCAGAACTTCATGAAAAGTAAGCTATGAGAAAGGTTCCGGGGATACTTGCCCAGTATCTGTGGCAGCTTAATGATATTCACTGGCAGCATTTTGGCCTTAATATTATTGTATTACACAGTATCAGAATAGGTCTTCGTAAGTTGCAGACATAAAAGTATAAGATATATTTGTTTTACATGATCTTAGTTAATTGACATTTAAGGTAATACCTTGCACCAGATATTTGTATGAAGTCCTGCAAGACTGGACTTGTTGAGTAGCCAATAGAGTTAACCAGATACTGAAGATGTAAATATTTTGATATTTATGAAAAATTAGTTACAAAAAGATGGAAAGTGTTTAACATTTTGTATGTCTTTATGTGTGTTTGGTTCAAGTTTTAGTATGAAGTTAAAGTGAAAATGCTATGAATATTTAATAAAGAATTTTTAAGAATTTAATTAGGCACATTACAGCTGTTCCTATGTTCAGCAGAGCCAAGATATAATAACATAATAATGAGTTTGACCAGTCACTCATTTGATGCAGCAGTAAAAAGGATATAGAAAAGAATATGCTCTGATGGAATCCCAAAAACGTTATGAAGTATTGACCAGTCCTACAACAGTTCTGGTATGAATGCACAGTGGTGATATAGGCATGATCTTATTTTTCTAAGTGTTTAGAACTAAAGTGTCTTCTTCTGCTTCTCAGGGATTGATGGAGGTAAAGAAGCAGTCACTTGTTCACGTTGTCAAATCAGAAGAACATGTGATGCTGCAGAAGAGGCTGGAGGAGCTGAGTGTTCAGTTGACTCAGATTCAGGAAGAGAAAGAACAGCTTCAGCAAGGAAAGGTACACCTGGCTGTTGTGCATCTGGCTTTCAGAATAGTATGTGCTGGTCCTACAAGAATTTATGACTACCCATAGAAAGTGAAGTTTTATATTTTTGTTTTACCAGTGAGCTGTTATGTATTTTGTATCATTTATAAGAGTATTTCAGAATCTTTTTCCATCAACATACTCCTCATTCTCATATTGAAACTTGACATACCCCTCTTCAGTGGCCACCTAATTTTTGTACTATACTTTGTTATTTTGCGTCATAAAGTGGCACTTAGTGCAGTCTTCTTTCATTTTAAATTAATTTATTTCTTGCACAAAGTAAAGTCAGAATACTTCTTCAGGCCTTTTTGACCTGGGTGTGACATTGAGGTGTTGCTTCCTGACTAAGAGTACATATACCTCTGGTCCACAACCAGTGAACTGTAAGCTGATAATGAAAGAAGTTTATAGTTTATGTATTTGGGAAGCGTTACCAATTTTTTGGTTATTATTTCCATGTTTGCTGAATGTTACATCTCCCTTTGTTTGCACTGTCTTCTGTACTTGGTCTCGTGCTTTCAATATGAAGTTGACATTTATAGTTTGTTTCTTTCTAATTGCTTTCTCTCTCTATATATATATATATCACATCAGTTGTATTTTTCATGGTGATATTACAGTGTATATTGCTAAAAAATAGTTAATGCTGTTTTTGTATAGTGTACAAGCAGACAAATGCTTAGAAGAAAGCAATGTCAGGTTGTTATTTTCAGTGTATATGCATTGAAAGTAATTACATTGGGCCCTCGTTATACCACTGCTCAGGTATACCTTGGCTTTTATCATGCCCCTTGGTACAGTTACATATGTTGCAGGTTGTACAGATATTTGGAATTTTTTTAAGCATCAGACTGTATGACAGCATTCCTTGCTCTAATTCACAGGTACAGAGGGTAAAATCCATAGTTTCCTAGGTATAGGCTGTATTTTTCTGGTTTTTCCATCCTTTGGAATAATTTGAAGAATGCTATTTTCTGAGATGTGGTGCTGTGTAGATCTTGTGTGTAAGCTCCGAATTTCAAATATGTAATATCTAAGGATATTAATGCTAAAGAATGTTGCATGCGGTGTTGGTTTAGCCTTGTAGAAAGTTAGAACAAGTACTGACTGCTGGAAAAAATGTATTGGAAGAGATGACATCATGGAAGACAAGACAAAGTTAGTCCATTTCCAAAAGAGATGAAGGCTATGTGTGATACACTCATTAGTAATTAAAGATGTCCTGGCGGCTTGGATTGAGGTAGATATGGAAACACCAGTTGTGTATCTTCTGTGAGAAATGTGAAGACAACTGATGAACTTGAATCCACCACATACAAGGAACCCAAACAAGGAGAAAGTGCAATCGAATACCTACAAGGCATCAAAAGACATGCTACATCAATACAAGACCAGGAAGGGCCCCCAAAATATGCATCAGTAGAAGAGAAACATCTGCATACAACTACTACTTCTGTAGAAACATAATGTGATGGAATATGACCATTTGCTAGGCAACGGTTTCTGGTTCCTGTTCCCGTGGCAATGAATATTAACAGAGGCATTCCCATGACAACAGAGGAACTGTCCAACATGGTGACTTCTATCCTGGCTGCATGGCACTCATCCAGGACAGTGGATTCATGAATTCAAAGAGAGTAGAGACCAGTTCACGATTCAGACAGCCGTGAGATATTCATCAGACAGATGTTATTCAGAAGGAGTTCAGTGTGTAAACTGTTAAAATCAACTGTAATCGTAAAGAAGTGCCAGTAAACCCAACCATCAAATCTAGAATTCATTATTATTCATCACACTAACCCCTTACACATGACAGTAAGAAAACCTTTTATATATACATTTAATTTTAATGATTTAACATTTTAACAATATTTAATCTTAGAGGCGAACACATCTTTTTATGTATAACAGCATTACGTATCACTTAAAAGTCCAGTATTCCAGTATGTAAACACTGGACAGTGTAGGAATATTAGCAGATGTAAAATGAGCTGAAACGTGTAAGAAATGACAAATGTGTGGTGTATCCATACTTTCTATTTTGGTGACAGAATATAATAAAGGAAAGATGTTAACACTAGTAAATCATTAGAACTTCTGATGAGAAGGGGGGTTATCACAAGTGGATGCGCATACATGGTTTCATCTAATATCATTATGTAATAAACTAGGAAAGATAAAATATATTAGGAGTTCCCTGAGTAGACATTTTAACCTTTTTGGCATCCGATACTGTAGAACAGAGTAAAATTAAATGGTCCCTCCTGTGCATAATATAATAAAGCTGTGTGTAAAAGCCATTTAGTTGGTCCAGTACCATCAGTATACAGAGAATGTCAGTGACATGGCAAAGGGTTAAGTTTCAGTTTAACTGTCAACACTAATTTTTGGCTGCTGATTTACATCCCGTATTTTATTAGTATTACCAGCTCCTGGGCATTGCACCAGAAGTCACTCTTCTCTCCACCACTAGTGTTTATCCCATCATTGCTTAACTGGTCGTGCTCCAAATCTGTAAGCTACTCATTCTTTCTACCCAGATGATGGGTGCCTATCTCCATATACAGTACATTCTGTGGGAGGTGTGACTGCCTACACCAAGCTCCCAAAGAATCTCGTCTCAATTTTCGAGAATCCACGTTAGGAAGGACACTCTGGATGAGTGACTGATCATGAGTTATATCCTTAAAGAATTCTTAGAAATGACTGCAAGAATCGTACATTTTTTAGAATGTTTGGACTTTCTTAGAATCTCTTTTTCAACTTCACATGGGATCACATGCATTCACATCTGTACCTTGGTAAAAGTTGTCAGAATTCATTCTGAATCATGAAATATTTAAGAGAAGTTTTCGTTTATATAACGGAAGTGCCACATCAAGAAACTATCATTGTAATTATAATTTTGGGAATAAATAGAAATTTTACAGTTTGTGAAGTTATTCTGTGGTATCAATATACTGATTGTTTCTGGTGCTGTCTTTCTTTATTTCTTCTTTTTTTTTCTTCTCTCTCTCTCTCTCTCTCTCTCTTTTTCTTTCTTTTCCCTAGTGGGGTGGGACTAAGTCCCTTGTACTATGGCCACTTCTGGCCTATTGTACCAGCCCCAGATTGTGATTGTGGAGCAATTGGTGGAATGAAGATTGGTAGGAGAAACCGAAGTACTCTGAGAAAACCCGCCCCAGCGCCACTTTGTTCGCCACAAATCCCACTTTATCAAACCTGGGCAGCCGCGGTGGGAAGCCACCAACTACCGCTTGAGCTATGGCATGGCCCTTGGTGCTTTCTTAGTATTAGCCTGGACATGTGCTGACATGTGTTAGTAACTTGAAGCTAGCCAAATCATGCATCTTGTGGAGTAGTGAAGGCAAAAAGGGCTGTGTGTGGAGAGGTTTTAGGGTTGGATTTCTCTTTTGCAGTGGACTGAATATAATGCAGAGAGATTTTGGTGATAGCTCATGCATGTTGGTTTCTTGAAGATAAAAATGTGTTTTCCTATACTTTATAGATTTGTCTGTCATCTGAAGTGGAGGCCATGGCCAAGGTAATTCAGGATTTGGAATCTCAGCTTGCAAGAGCTCAAGAAGAGAACACAGGGTTGACCAAGAGCCTGGAAGTACTAGATGAGCAGCATCAGGGGGCAATTGGTTTGTAGTCTTGTACTCTAAAGTTACCTCCTGATGTGGGACCCTTATACTTCTCAACATCATCTAGAAAGTGATCTAGAGCTTTCTCCTTCAGATGACAGTATCCTCTAATTAACACTTCTTCATTTCTCACATAATCGGTCCAACTGATCTTCTCCATCCTTCTCCAACACCACATTTTGAAACTTTCCAGATGTTTCTGATCTACTGCCCTAAGTGTCCATGTTTCAGCCCCATACAGAGCTATGCTCCAAATGTAGCATTTCACTAGCTTCTTCCTCAAATTTAAGTCCAATTTGCTGGTAAAAAAATTTTTTCTTCTTGCTAAATGCAGCTTTTGCCATGGCAATCCTGGATTTAAATTCACTAGTACACCTTGCATCATCTGTTAACAAGCTACCCAAATATTTAAAACATTTCACATTCTCCAGTTGTTTTTGGTCTATCTTTATTGTGACTGGGGTTGGTTGTCTCGAAATTTTCATTACTTTTGTTTTCTCCACATTCATTTCCATGCCATAGCACCTTCCAATTTCAATTAGTCTATCAATCATGCCCTGTAGCACAGTTTCTTCCTTAGCCATTAACACAAGGTCATCTGCATATTTCACAGTTTGAATAATTTGCCCTCCTACTTTGAAGTCACCGAGCCCATCCAGAGCTTCCTTGGTAAGGCATTCGCTGTACAAGTTGAACAGAATTGGTGATAAACAGCATCCTTGTCGAACTCCTCTTCCAATCTGCACACTTCCTGTCTCCCCCCTGTCCAGTCGTACTCTAACTTTCTGATCCATGTACAATTTGCTAATCAATCTTCTTTCATGCCAATCGATACCTGTTTCTTTCAGGATCTGCATTAATTTGGTCCAGTTTACCCGGTCAAATGCCTTCTGCCAGTCTATGAAGCAAACACACAGTTCTTCATCTATCTCCAAAGTTCGTTCCGCTATAATTCTCATCATCCCAATTGCATCCCTGGTTCCTTTTCCTCTTCTAAATCCAAACTGATCTTCTCCAAGTACATCCTCTATTTTCCTTTCAATTCTTCTTTTAAGTATCTTTGCTATTATCTTTGCTGTATGTGCAATAAGACTTATTGTGCGATGGTCGCTGCATTTTGTAGCTTTTGTCTTTTTCTTTAAGGCAATCATTGTAACTTCTGTAAAGTCCTTGGGCCACTCTCCACTTTCATATATGGTGTTCATTAGTTTTGTCAGTGTTTTCAAACCACCTTCTCCCAGTAACTTGAGCACATCTCCAGGTACATCATCATCTCCTGTAGCCTTTCCCTTCCTCATTTCCTTGATAGCTTTTTCCACCTCACTTTGTAAAATATACGGTCCTTTCCCGTCTGTATCTACTTCTTCTTCCGGTTCAACTTCTAAGGTTTCTGGCCGATTAGGTCGATCATATAGTTCTGAAATATAATTTTCCCAAATTTTCAGCACTTGCCTCTGATCTACTCTTCTATTCCCCTGGGAGTCTTCGATGCCAATATTTTGAATCCCATGATTCTCTTTCCATCCTAGTTCTTTTGTCTTCATGTACATCAAATCATAAAGTCCTGTTCTTTGAAATTCTATAATCTCATTACATATCTTCTCAAGATATTCCTTTTTGGCCCTGTCTGTGGCTCTTTTCGATTCATTCCTAAGTCTCCTGTATTTCCTCCTGCCTTCTTCATTGTTGACATTCTTCCATTTCCTTCACTCCTCCATTTTACTCATCATCTCCTGTGTAACCCATGGTTTTCTTGCTATCTTCTCAACTTTACCAACCAAATCACCGATAGTATCTAACATGCTTTCTTTTATATTGTTCCACTGCACTTCAGCATTTCCGCTTTCACCTTCAATTGCACCGAGTTTCTCTTCTAGGGTCTCCTGCACGCTTTGTCTTTGTCTTACTATGAATAGCATAATTGCTACACTTGTATAATATGTATTTGAAAATGTATGTTATCCTTAGAATTTTTACAGAAAGTAATTTGAATATTAATATTTATAATCGTTAAGATTCTGAAGTTTTGTTTATGGCTTTTAAAAGTGAATGTGATATTCTTGTAGTAAAATAAAAATTGATAACGTTGTTTAGGGGAGATGTGTTCGTTGGAACATTTTTCTGTTTTTTCTTCTATGGTACAAAGAAATATCATCTAAAGGGGCATGTATGTGTGATTAATGCACAATGTATTGCAAGTTTCTAACATTGACTGCCTTCTTAAGAACTGTTTGAAATTAAGAAAAAAGTTGCCTGGCAGAAGAATGTCATGTACCTACGAATTTATCCTTTAACACTCATTTGACTATAAGAAAGAAGAATAATAATTGTTCTTTTCATTGTTGTGAAACTGTATTGTGTTTATTTATAGAATACAATTGTTACGTATACGAAGCACAGGAATTACTTTCCTTTGTCATGAATATAACCTTCAGACTTCTATGTTTTATTGCAAATTATTCATATCAGTAAGGACTACTGGTTAACTTATTGTGCATTGTGATTTCTAAAATGTCCTTAAACCCACAAATGGCCAGCTACCGAGGCTGAACATTTTGATTGAACTGGTTTAGATGCTATAGTGGTACTGTTTGTTTGATTGACATCAAGACTCCATCTGGTGTTGGTCTAGACCAGGCATGTCCAACTTCAAACAGGTTGTGATCGACTTTTTAGTGTCAAAAACTGCCAGTGATCTACCAGCCCCTCCTATCGTCGTATCTTGCTTTAAGCAAAAATATTGGTAAAAATAACATGACATATGATGTTTGTTGTAAAAGCAACTAGTAACTGGGCTGTGTCTCTGATGTCTGTAGATTCATCCAGTTGGAGGGAGACAGCAACATAATTGAAAACATCTGTCAACAACTGTTCAGTTATGTTTCCACACACAATTTCTATTCGCAGAACAGTGGCGTTTCTTGATAATTGAAGATCTTGAATAGTAGCTGTGATCTCTCTCTTATTTTTAAATCCTTCAAAAGATTATCACCTATTTCAAGAAAACGCTCTTTTACAAATTCCCCTTCAGTGAAAGGTTTGCATTTTCTAATGATCAGATTGCTGACCTTGAAGAATGATTTGGTTGCATTGTTAGAAAGTGACCTTGGTTTTGCCATCAACTGTTGTTGAGCAGCTAATTTTGATTTAAGTTCTTTGAATTTAATTGTTCCTTGCATCCTGTTGTGTATTAAATGAATATTAGAGTTAATTTTACCAACCACACAACACGTTTTTATTTACTATCACACTACATGTTTCGACCTCAAGAGGTCATCCTCAGGTGATTGCGTGTGATTGTGCAATTGTGTTCATACACCTGAGGATGACCTCTTGAGGTCGAAACATGTAGTGTGACAGTAAATAAAAATGTGTTGTGTGGTCGGTAAAATTAACTCTAAGTTCTTTGAGCTTAAGTTTACGAATTTCACTTCTGGGTGGAAAATCAGCATAATACTTATTGCCGTGGAGAGCATTATAATGACATTCCAGATTACCTTTTTTGGGGAAGGATACTGAGGCGTTGCATTTTCCACTTTATTGATTAAACTGTTTTATCGGACACACGCACACAGACGCTTTCGAAATTAATAAAATAACATGGGCAGAGCACTTGCTGTCCCTTTGATTACACTGAGCTCATCCCCAAACTCTTTAAGATTTGTTTAATGCACAGCAAAGCGACAAATCTCCACTAACAGCTAATATAATAATACGTCTCACTTGTTATTTCAACGTACAAGGATTCACAGTTGACTGGAGGGCAGGAACAAAGTGAATCACATGTTCTGTCGATCACTCTTGCATCAGAACACATGGCTGATGACGAGTGATGAAATAAGAGTTCACGTGATAAGGGTAGAGCAAAGACTTCCCCACAGTTCACTTAACACAAGTATAAAGCAATTTTCATATAAGCTACATAAGAACAGAAATATATAGGAATGACTAATACGTATTTTCCCTTCAAAATTCACATGCTTTTCTCATATAATTTCCTTATAGGCCTATGAGATAGACCAAAAACCGTGCAGCAATTGATGTGTTGGACATGCCTGCTCTAGAGTAATAAATCTCAGGGATATTTTAAAAGGATAATTTGACTTCAGCTTTGTATGTAAAAGCTTTGGCTTACAGTTACAAATTAATTGTACTTTATCTGAATGAAATATGTGTAAGTGGATTCTAAATAGTCCTGATGACAGCATATAGCACACAGAATTACTGGTTTTTGGACTTTGTCCATCATCTGTGTTCTAAAAACTACAGAACCCAGTCGTTTAGAAAGTGGATCTGGGCCAGTAATTGAGGTTAGCACTTTCTCACTTGAGAGCAGAAAGAGATCCATTTTCCAAGACATTGTGTTCTCTGGTTTTTAGAATACCAGACGAGGGACAGAGTCCAAAAACCCAGTAATTGTGAGAAATGTACATATATTATTAAATATTTACATTCTGTTGTGTTACATTTAATATAGTTTTATCCAGGTAGGTATCTGCTCCCTTTTATGAATATCCATGTACGAAAATGATTTTCATATACCTCCATTTTCTGGAATCCAGTGCATTGCCATGAAAATCATTGATTTGCTCACAGGAAAAGAATGAGAGGTAAATTTATGAAGTTTTGGCATATTAGAAATGCTCGCTTATCCAGGTGATGATGATGATGAGAGTGGCCAGAAATGAAAGATGAAATGTGATTATATTTAGGGTGCATATTTATCCTTCTAGGAGGCAGGCATATGTCCAAAATCATTGTAATTTTATTCCCATGTATTGTGACCCCTTGCTCTTTGTGCTTATATTTTCCAGATCAGTTGCTCAAAGTAAAGCAGTCACTTTTGAAGCAGAATAAAACATTGCAGTCTGAATTAGAAACCATGAAGCAAATATCTGGTTTTGAGAAGTACAGATATACATTACGAAGTGAGAGCTTTGAAAAGATTGATGCTGGAACAGACTGTTTCAGTCCTGCTTGCATGTGCAGAGAAGTGCAGACAGAACCATGCAATGACATTGAGAACAGTGATGAAGTATATGCAAAATGCAGAAGGAATTTGGAGATAGAATTTCAGGAGAAAATTTTGAAGCTTATAACATTTGAAATCCCAAAAGACTATTTTAGTGTTAACAGTAATAGTAAAGATGACATTATGCCAATGGGGATGGTAGAAGCTCTAGTCAGAATGTGTGTAGAATGTAAATGGCAAAGAGACACACTTGAACGTAAAGTTGCAGAGCTTGTGAAGGAACTGCAAGACACAAAACATATGTATGAGGATCGCAACAAGGCAGCCCATGAACTTGACTCTGAGTGCAGGATCCTGAAGGGAAATATTGAAACACTTATAGAAGAGCTGATGGTTAGTAAGAATGGTGGCGGGGAGGGATTAGCTCCCATCCCTGAAAATAATGAGACAGAAGCAATGGAGCAGAAAATCATGATGTTGGAGAATGAGATAGAAGTGCTAAGAGAGGCAAGATTGAACCTAGAGGTTGATGCAAAGGGACTAAGAGAAGAAGTGGAGACACTTGTCAAGAAACTGCAGACAGCAAATGCAATGCTGCGGAACCAAGAGAATTTGGAGACAGAATCGAACAGGTGGCAGGAGGCAGCGACTAGTGCAGGTGGACAGTTAAAAGAGGCTTTAGCAGTAAAATGCTCCCTGGAGGAGGAGGTAGAAGGGTTACGTGGGGAGCTGCAGAAGTTGGAGGCCATGAATAAGGATCAAGTGTCCTCAAGTGAGAAGATACTAGAAGAGTTGCAGGAGGAGATTGCAGAGCTTCAGGAAAGGCTGCTTCAACAGGAGGAGTTGCAGAATCAAAAGGAGGCTTTGATGAATACAGTAACCTATACACAAGACCAGTTGGAGCTCTCCAATATGGACAGATCTAAATTAAAAGATGAGGTAGAAGAACTGCAGAAGCAGATTGAAGGTTTGAAGGCCATGGGAAATTTGCAGACAGAAGTTGCAAGCTTGCAGCAGCAACTTTCTGAGACACGACATGTAGAAGAGCAGTTAAGAGGTAAAACAAGACAGCTTGAACAGGCAGCACTGAAGATATCAGAATATGAGCACCATTCGAAGGACTTAAACCAACAACTGAAAAATTGTAAAGAGGACCTGGAGGCTTTGAAATGTAAATTGAATGATACAGAAGCTCAGCTAAATGAAGTACTGAATACTAAATCATTGATGCAGAAGGAATTGGGTCATATCCAGGAAGAATTCAATCTAAGATTGAAAGAAATTTCAAAATTGAAAGAAGAAAAATCATTGATAGAACAAAATCTCATGCATGTTGTAAGTGACAAGTCTAATGCAGAGTGTGAATATGAAGGAATTTTATCTGATCTTCATAACAAAGACATAGAAATGGAGAACTTGAAAAAAGTGAATCTGGAATTAGAACAAGAAGTAGAAAGACTCTATTTGGCTAGAGCAGAGATGGAATGTAAAGAGAGGAGCCTTCAGGCCACTGGTATGGAAGTTGAAAGATGGAAGGAAATGGCCAAGGCATCAGAAAGACAGTTAAATGAGGCACTGCGAGTGCGAGATGAACTGGAACAGGAATGCAAAAGGCTGTATTTGATCGAGACAAGAGTACAAAATCAGGAACATCTAGAGAGGGAAGTAGAACAGTTGAAAAAGTTGTCAGAAGGAATTGAGCAGAATTCTAATCAGTTACTTAGTGATAAATTGTCATTGGAGAAGCAGTGTTCATACATGAGAAACCAACTTTGTGATCTTGAAGATATGGAGAAAGATGCAAAAGAGAGAGCAGACAGTGTAGAGCAGCAACTTAATGATGCATTGCATGATAACGCTGAACGAGAAAGAAAAATTCAAATGATGCATACCATTGAAGAGAAGTTCAAGAATCTGGAAAAGGATTTTGTCAGGCAAAAAGAGTTGAGCTTTAGTCTCCAGCAGGAGTTGAGTGAAGTTGCATTATCAAAGTGTGAATTAGAGGCAGAATGTAAGAGGCTGCTGGCTATGGAAGGAAAGCTTCGAAATCAAGAGACCCTGGAACTAGAATTGAAAGAGTTGAGACAGAAGTTAGCAGCTGTTGAACAAGAACTTAATGAAGCTGTATTGGCAAAATTGCAGCTCCGGGATGATTACAAGAAAATGGACTCAGCATCCAAACTTCTGAAATCTGAAGTCTCTACACAGAAAGAGGAAAGGGAAGGCCATGAGGAATGTGAAACGTTAGACAGTCACGAAGTGTTGAAGGCAGTGGAAGAACAGCTACAAAGTTTACAGAGAGAGCAACAGAAAATTGTGGATGATCTTGGTGAGAAGACATGTGAAAATGATAAAACAGAAAACAGTCTGTTTTTGCAAATGATTTCAGAACAGAAATCACATTCACCCGAATGTGAGGAAAAATATCAATTTGAAAGCAATGACGCAATAGAAATGGCCAAGGAGACTATAGCAAATCTCTCTACGATAATAAAGGATAAGGATGCAGAAATTGATGCTCTGAATAAAAAATTAGAAAGCTTCCAACATCTTCATGACATCCATTCTGTAAATGAAGAGTTTATAAAATTCAGAGAGGCAGTCTCAGAACAGCTCACCAGACTTAATAAAGAGAGGACAGAGTTAATAACAACTGTGCAAGTGAAGCATCAAGAAAGTGTTCAGTACCACAATGAAATACAGCGACTGACTGGCGTGCTGGATCAGGAGATGAAAAAACTTGAAGAGATGAAATGCCAGCATGCCAACTTGACTCAGCAGTATGAAGAGAAAGAGAAGATGGTACTCAAAATGCAGAATGATTTCGCTGCTGCTCTGCTAAGAATTCAGCAGCTTGAAAAGGGATGGGTGCAGTTTTCTTCTCTGAATGAGTCTGGGAAAGGTAGTAATGCTGAATTTACACAGATGACATCTGAACTTATTCAGCTTCATGCACAAGAACAACAAGCAAAGGAAAACCAGATTCAGATGCTACATTCACAAGTTGCTGATTTGGAGAACCATTTACTGCTCATGTCTGAACAGAAACACGCTGAAGGAGTCTCTCCTCAGAACAAGGTGAGGTGCAAAATGAACAGATAAATCATTTCCATGATTTATTCTGACCGTCTTACAGTGCATAAATGTATTCACCTTACTCTTCTCTCTTGCACTACATGTTTCAGCTATTGCTATTGTATTGCTATTTGGTATGCTGGGGCATTTCTCCAATTGATTATAATCAATTGGAGAAATGCCCCAGCATACCAAATAGCAATACTATTATCCAAAACACTACAAGAATACTTACAATTGCCAAACACATATAATATACATAACTCCATACAATTAATGAATGACCTAAACACCATTATAATGAATGAAAACATAAGATTATGTTCATTTGATATAGAGAACATGTATACAAACATACCTAAGAAAGATATAATGAACATAACTAAAAACATGCTACAACACAATCATAATACAGACATAAATACACAGAGAAATTATGTGCATATTGACTACTATACTAAACGAAAATTATTTTCAGTATGAACAAAAATATTACAAACAAAGAGATGGTTTAGCTATGGGAGCTTCAACAACTGCAATATTAGCAGAAATATACATCCAGAACGTGGAGCACACACAAATATACAACATATTAAAAAATCAGAAAATAATTGGATGTTTCAGATAATGTTGACAACATACTAATATTGTATGATATAAACAAAACAAATATTGACAACATGATTGTGGAATTTAATAAACTGCGGCCAACGATAAATTTCGCAATAGCGAAAGAGAACCATAGATCTATAAATTTCTTAGATATAGGAATATATAGATAAATGGAAAAGTTACAATTCTCAATCCACCGAAAACACTGCAACGGACATAATAATACCAAGTGACTCATGTCACCCACAAGAACACAAGATATCTGGTATTAAATACCTCATAGATCGAGTAAATAACTACCCCATCACCAGAGTAGCAAAAGATAATGAGATAGAAACTATAAACAACATTCTCATAAATAACAAGTACAACACAGATATAATTACAAAACTAACTACAAATAACAGAAAACAAAACATTGCAAAAAAGCAGAACATTACAGAGAATTCAGAAGAACAAAAAACAAACAAAATGGGCAACATTCACATATATAGGAAAAGAAACAAGAAATATCACAAAATTATTTTGAGACACACAATTAAAAATAGCATTTAGAACTAAGAACAATTTACAACATATATTAAAATCAAGACCACGAATAAATAAATATAACAATAGCAGCATATATAGTATGAAATGCCTAGATTTCCCCAAGGAATATATAGGACAAACCGGGTGGAAATTTGATACCAGATATAAAGAACACATACATGACATAAGACACAATAACAGCAGTACAGGATACTCAGAACACAAATTAAACACAGGACATGCATATGGTACTATAGAAAACACTATGGATATCATAGCAACAGGTAGGAAGGGGCAATACTTGAACACATTGGAGAACTATCATATATACAGAATGACAAAGAAAAACACACATATGAACAGTATAAATGTAGAAATATATAACCCAATATACCAGAATTACACAGTATCTACACAGAACAACATAACAACACCCCACCACCTACCCCCACAACATCATAACTCAATCAAAACGAAGACAGCACACACACATACCCAGCAGGCCTAGCAGTATAACACACACAGTTGCAGGAGCAAGACACAACACAAAGCACAGTGAGTATTAAACATTATAATACCACACGTAACAAATAAAATTCAGAACGTGGTATTAATGAATAACAATTTCACGTTACAGATACACACATGAAAGTAGGAAGAATACTCTGATAGAAGAAGATAGGTGTGACTCGCGTATTGAGATACGACATAAGGATAACAAATCCTGAACAGTTTTAATATTTTTAATATTTAAAATTTATCAATATATCTGACGAATATATATTTTAGTTATTTAGTATAAAGAAAACAGGGCATGCAATTAAGTAGTTCAACGTACATTGAAAAGCACCTGAAGATGGCACTTTAGTGCTGAAACATGTAGTGCAAGAGAGAAGAGTAAGGTGAATAAATGTATGCACTGTAAGACGGTCAGAATAAATCATGGACATAAATCAGTGCAACAGGACGCTAAAATATAACATTAGATAAATCATCAGTACTCTTGGTATGACATAATTTATGTACGTTGAAGTAGAATATTCCTTATGATTCTCTCAAGGATTGTTGCAGTAGTGGAATCAGTACATATCAATTTAATCACTCATTTTAGAAACATCGTGGGTCACAAAAAATAAATTGCTTGAAATTTATAAACTAACTTATAACAATAATAATAATTTGGCACTACAGCCCCAGTTGGCCTAGGCCTACCTCCATGAACTTCTCCATTCACTTGGTAAAAAAATTGTTACTATAGAATCACTTACTCTGATTAAGGCAATCAAAGAGCTCAGTGAGCTCAGGATGTGTCTAAAATGAATGGTCATATTTAAAGCAGTGAGTAAAAAATGTTGTGTTTCATGTAATACAATTTTACATTTCTTGTGCAGATGTTCTCATGAATCATGTTTGTTAGCCATTCCAAAGCCTCTGCCCCCCCCACTCAGAATTAGGTCATTCAAGATTTGTGATGGACAAAGTGACACTGGATCAGGTTTTCTCCAAGTACTTCAGTTTTTCTTGCCAATTCTCATGCCACTGACTGCTTCACACTCATCATCTATAATCATCCATGGCTGCTACAATAGGCCAGGCAGTGGCCGATATGCCAAGTGCACTCAGTCTCACCTCACTGCAAGAAAAGAAGTTTCTAATACCTACATATTATTCATTCATTCATCAGTAATCTGTCAGACGACAGGTCCACAGTCTCTTCCAAAACAATTCCTCCACTTAATGCGATCTAGATAGAGCTTTCTCCTTCAAATGACAGTATCCTCTTCTGTCCCCAAGGTCATCCAGCATCTTCTTATGTCTTCTTCCTCGTCTTCTTGTCACTTCTATCCGCCCCTCTATCTTTCCTTCAATAACTTCTTTCAGAAGGCAGTTTCCGCATAAAACATGACCAATCCAAGTAGCCCTCCGTTTTCTTATTTCGTGTAGGATATTCCTCTGCTCACTGACTCTAATTAACACTTCTTCATTTCTCACATAATCGGTCCAACTGATCTTCTCCATCCTTCTCCAACACCACATTTCGAANAGCACAGTTTCTTCCTTAGCCATTAAAACAAGGTCATCTGCCTATTTCACAGTTTGAATAATTTTCCCTCATAATTTGAAGTCTCCAAGCCCACCCAGAGCTTCCTTGGTAAGGCATTCGCTGTACAAGTTGAACAAAATTGGTGATAAAAGCATCCTTGTCAAACTCCTTTTCCAATCTTCACACTTCTTCTCTCCCCTCTGCCCCGTCACACTCTAACTTTCTGATCCATGTACAGTTTACTAATCAATCTTCTTTCCCGCCAATTGATACCTGTTTCCTTTAGGATCTGCATTAATTTGTACCAATTTACACGGTCAAATGCCTTCTGCCAGAGTATAAAGCAAGCACACAGTTCTTCATCTATCTCCAAAGTTCATTCTGCTATAATTCTCATCATCCCAATTGCATCCCTGGTTCCTTTTCCTCTTCTAAATCCAAACTGATCCTCTCCTTTCAATTCTTCTTTTAAGTTTCTTTGCTGTATGTGCAATAAGACTTATACTTGATGGTTTTTTGTTGTTTCATTATCGATGTAAAGTATAATGGTAAAAATGTGTGATATAAAACATCTTCAGACCCTTGGTGCATAGGGTATATACCAATACTACCAAGACCAAAGAGTTGTGATATGGGATAGGATTCATGCATATACATGAGAAACACAACCAAAACGAAGACAGCACACACACACACACACACACACACACACAGATCCAGCAGTACAACACATGCAGTAACAGGAGCAAAACACAACACAGAACACGATACAGAAATATATGTAGGAGGAATGCTCACATAAAAGAGGATTGACGTAATTCGCGTGTTTGAGTGCGACGTAGGAAGAATCCTGAAAAGTTTTATTATTTGGAATTCATCGTCCTATATGACAAACAGAGATCTTAGTCATTTTAGAATGGAGACATTGTGGCATGCAGTACAATAGTTTAACGTGCATAAAGACACCTGAAGATGGCACATTAGTGCTGAAACATGTAGTGTGGAAGTGAAGAATAAGGTGAAAAAGTGTGTACACTGTAAGATGGTCAGCATAAACCATGGACATGAATCAGTGTAACAGGACGCTAAAATATAACAATGAGAAACAACTTGTCACAATACTATATGTAATGATCACATCCATGTACTAGCTAAAAACAGTGTCTGCATGTCCAGCTTATGTAGTTCAACACTACAAATCCATAACAGGTACAACACTCAGCCTTCAGACTTTCAGCAACTTTGCATAGAATTTTTAAATACTGTATGACATAATTTGTATCCTCTACTTTACATTGCTGTCACCTAACACATCCCCTCTACTAGTTCATATATCCAAGCCCATGCAACGCCTATGGCTCATACTCCATTTTAACTAACCAAGACAGCACATTTTAACATAACTCAACATATATATACTGGCCATTGTACAGATCATAGCAAATAATAATGAATGTACCAATTACCTGAAGGTGGCCTCCATGGCTGAAACACGTAGCTACTAAGAAATAAATATATAATAGACCATTATACACTGTAGTTGTGCAAACAGAACTTCCATTGTAAGTATATGTGATGTTTCAAGTACTGGCTCTACACCTGTTTTGAAATGATTGATTGTCATTATACTGGCATTTATATATATTAGATTTGTGGTAATGATCGGCTCAAATGAAGCATATTTTCAGTACTAAGCTTGCTTAGTTCTTACCACTCAAGTTAAATCTTAATATCTGCAGAAGTGAGTTTCATCAGATCAATTCAGATATCTTTTCTGTGACAAATATACAGTATGTGCAGTAGAGATAGAAGTGTGCTACCTGCAACAGTGTAGCGGTAGTTCATTGCATAATCATAGAGGGAGCAGCACAGGGATGTCCATGCCAGTGACACTGTGTCTATTTAAACAGAACTTCTTTACTGATGGCTGTAAAAAGGTGATATGAACATACCAGATTTTGTAACTGCTAAAATTGTCTCTGTTTTTCCTTCAAGTATGTCTTGTAGCACATGAACAAGTTTTGCAACACATTCAGAAGTTGCAAAGCACTTAATTTACTGCACAGTTACAGCATGCCACAGCCCTATTTAACACTGTGTAGTGCACTTCCCAAATGTTACGAGAATTTTTTGCTACATTTATGTATTTTGCATATGGACATAACCAATGCAATAAAAAAGGAAACATGAAGAGAGTGTGAAGTAGATTTTGGCCCCAGTGGATATGAAGATGGGTGAGCTGTTCTTAACCAACTATGCGTTACCGTAGTGATCATGGCAGCATGCAGCAGGTATGAACATGGAGTGAGGCAAATCCTCATGCCGTTGTGTAGTGTAAAAGTGGTGCTGTGTTGTGCTGTAAGTATGCATTGTATTTATCACTCCAGATCTTCAGAATGTATCATAGAACTTACTTACGTGCTGCTAGGCATGTTTGAAGGCAGAGTGGGGTAAGTTCTGGCAGTTTTTATAAAATATGATATTTTTCTATTATCTTTTTCTCTGTAATCAGTATGGCGTTTTGTTGAAATAGAGTTGTATGTATGACTGAAGGGGTAGGCCTACTCGGCCCTTGCACTTAGACCTCAGTGGTCCGTTGTGCTTCCCCTTTTTAATTATTCCCTCAGCAACCCCATGCTTCGGATGAAGCGCAGGATTTTGGATGTGGGGGCGTCGAAATAGTCACTTGGTTCCATAAAGTACTGACCAAAGTGACATAGTCTTAAAGAAGCTAAAGCCTCGCATTCACACAGGACATGTGTGGCTGTTTCATTTTCTATCTGACACCTCTCACAAGTGGGACTATCACTTAGTCCCAGTTTGAACAGGTGTCCTTTGAGGTGACAGTGTCCTGTAAGTAGTCCTACCACCCATCATAGCTGGTTCCTGTTGAGCTTCAACAGTTCCTTCACTCTTTTATCAGAAGGTCCTCGTATGAGTCCCTTAGCTTGCCTGAGTCCAGTTAAGGATTCCCAGTATTTCTTATGTTTTATGTTAGTCCAGTCCCTGATTGCCTGTTTGGCAACTTCTAGAGAGATGCCACAGGCTGGTTCAGGTCCTATGAATGGATGTTCAGCTCCAATTTTAGGTAATTGGTCTGCTGCTTCATTTCCAGCAATACCCTCATGCCCCGGCACCCATGTCAGTTGTACCCTGTTATGTTTGGCCAGTTCCATGAGTGTTTGGTGGCAATCCCAGACCAATTTTGAATTGATCTGGTGGTTGTCAAGTGCTTTGAGTGCTGCTTGGCTGTCAGAATGTAGATGTTCCTAGTTCTATAATTCCTATCTAAATTCTCCATAATACATGCTTTAATGGCATATACTTCTGCCTGGAATACTGTCGTGTACCGCCCAAGGCTGAAACTAAGTTTCCGCCTCGTACCATGGCAGTACACACCAACTCCAGTGCCTCTATGTTTCTTGGAACCATCTGTATACCAGATCAGTCCCCCTTCTCTGTCAGGCTGAAACCCGTCTTCCCATTCACTCCTTTCAGGAAATCTGACTGTGAAGGGTTTTTCATATACATGTCTCAGTATCATTTTGTCAG
>NW_019718279.1:277506-301672 GCF_002891405.2 Cryptotermes secundus
CGTAGTGCACTTTCGGTAGATTTACCTGTTTGGTAGGCATGTTGGTTTTGGTGTAGAGGACATGTCCTCAGTACCCCGTCCCTAACATGCCTATCCACTAGTTTCTCCATCGTTTTCAAAAGGAAAGACGACAGGCTGATGGGGCGATAAGCCTTAGCCTCGGTGTAATCAAGTTTCCCGGGCTTTGGAATAAACGTCACCTTAACTTGCCTCCAGGCTGTGGGGATAAAACCATATGCCAAGCAGGCTCTATATATGCGACATAGGTGTGGAACTAAAAGTTCTGCCCCATGTTGCAAAAGTGCGGGTACAATTCCATCCGTTCCCACTGATTTAAATGGTCTAAAAGTGTTCAGTGCCCATCTTATTTTTGATTGATTAATTATGACTCTAGCCAGGTCCCAGTCTACCCTGTCCATCTTGCTTTGGCAAGTGTCCAGGTTCTGCTGACCCTGTCCATTGTCCAATTTGTCAATCAATTTTGAATCAGGAAAGTGAACTCTGAATAATTCATTCAGCGTCTCCCTTCCTGTTTGAGTATACTGTCCGTTAGGCAGCTTCATTGTGCTGACCTTATTGGTCGCCTGTTTTGCCATGATTCTCATGAGTCTGGTACATCATTGATCTCCTGGCAGTACCTCCTCCATGAGGATTGCTTGGCTTTCCTTATTTCTTTCTTGTAACAGGTCAGGGCTTCCTTGTAGGTGTCCCACTGCCCTGTTCTTTTAGCTGTGTTAAACAGCCTTCTTGTTTTGATCCTAAGCCCACTCAGCTGTTTATCCCACCAAGTTGTACTCCTTGGTCCATGAGTGGTCCTAGCCGGACAATTCTGATTAAAGGACTAGATAATAGCCCGTTGCAACTGGTCAATGGACCGATCAACATCCTTTATTGTGTGTATATTACACAAGATGGCCTCCGGATTTACCTTTGGGTCTTTGTAAGGCTCCCAGTTGGTTCTCTTAGGATTCCTATAAGTAGTTTGATCTACTGTGATGTTACTTATTTTAAAGCATATATATCTATGATCCGATAGAGACGGCTCATCAGATACATGCCAATTACTTACCAGGTTTTCTATGTTATTAGTCCCAAGTGTCAAATAAATAACCTCCTTCCTATTGCAAACCACAAAGGTAGGTTCGTTACCATGGTTTATTAGAATATTCAGGTTCGAACTCACCAGAAATTCCATAAGGCTCTCTCCCCTTCGCAAACCACAAAGGCAGGTTTGTTACCATGGTTTAGAATATTCAGGTTCGAACTCATCAGAAATTCCATAAGGCTCTCTCCCCTTGGGTTAGTGCCAGTGCTCCCCCACAAAATGTGGTGCGCGTTGGCATCACACCCAGTGATGAGTTGCTTTTTCCTGCTAAAGCAGTAGTCTGTGATGTCCCTCATTTCCTTAGTTGGCGGTGGTTCATCTGAGTCATATGGAAGGTAGACTGAAGCAATTATAAGCTCCTTGCTGCCTTCTCGATATGGGTATGTTATCCTTACCGCTGTTGCATCCCTAGAACAGAGCTCCAGCAAAGGCAAGGCATTAACATGATTCCTGATATAAACACAAGATCTTGCATTATTACTGGGTGCAACAGAGTAAACTGTTCCCCCCATATTATTTAAGCCTCTTATTCGACTCTTGTATAACCAAGGTTCCTGAATAAGTGCTATGTCTGCCTTGCCCTCAGCTAGTCGTTGCACAGAGCTGCCGTGGCAGCTTTACTGTGGTGCAGGTTGATCTGAAGAAATCTCATGATCTCTTCCAATTGAGGAGATATCAGCTTCCATCTTATGTCCCTCCTCTATCTTGGACTGGGTTCCATGTGAAGAGGTCCCCTGATCCATTTTACTTCGGTCATCTGAGGGGCTGGGTGCATCATCCCCTTCCTCCTCAGAGACTGAGTTAGAAGATACAGTGTCTTGTCACGGGTTCTGCCCAGCGCCGAACTTCAGGATTGTCCAGCACCTTAACAGTCCCCTGTGAGAGTCCTGTAAATATTTTATAACTGGTCCTCTGTATAATAGTATAGGAGTTCCAGTCTATGAATAGTATAGGCCTTTGGCCTTTCGACTCAGATTGCTTGTCTAACATCCTCCAGTTCTCTGTATGTAGTCCTGGATTAAGATCTGCAATCCATTTCAGTATCTCTTCCTGGTTTTGGGCAATTTTATCCCTAGTCCGGAGAGCTACTTTAACAGGCTTGGGCAGGTTCCTGGCATCAGTAGCCTTCAGCCTGGTCCCTGATTGAAGCCTGTGGTTGTCAATGGCTCTGATGAGCCACTGACCAGACTGTTGGTCGGCACATAAGTGCACCTCCTAACAGCCTGTATGATTTTAGGTGTGGTAGTTCTACCTTTGGAGTCCTACATAACACCTCGCCCAAAGCTTCCAGAATGGAATTTTGGTCGTCTTCAGTAAGCTTATCCTCAGGGTAAGTGTCCTTGTAGATAGCTACCTTTATATTGGTCAGAGCCTCCTTGTAAGTCCCTGGTCCTTTACAGTCCCTGGGCTTCTTCAGAGTTCTGGCCGTTTCTGTAGGGGTACTGCCCTCCAACCTTGGCCTCTTAAAGGTGCCGGTGGGGGTTTCTCCCTGCTTGGACGAGCTTGCAGTTCCCGGTTGCTGACCGCTCTCAGTTCCTGCTTTGCCTGTCCCAGCTTTTGCCCGTTGTAACTGCCGCTTAGCGGCACCCAACAAGGGTTTCTTCGCCTAACGGGGTCCACCTATTCCAGAGCCTAGGTGTCCCAGTCTTTCCCCTGCTACGGGTATGTTTGAAGTACCGGCTCCCTGCAGTGGTGTGCCAGTACTAACGACTCCCGAGAGAGCAGTTTTTGGTTTTGCCTCTGGTAGGTTTTGAATCATTGGTTCATCCCTGCCTTTGGCTAAGAATGCAACAGTACATTCGCCGGTTGCTTCTGAGCCCCTTAATGGTTCACAATAGCTTCCAGCCCCCTGCTGAAGCATTTCTCATAGGGATCCCCTTAAAGGGGGGGTCCCTCTTCAGTTTAAGGTCCTTACGACCGGTTTTTCTGTTTGGTCCCTTTTTCATTTTGTTCCCACGAGTAATGGGGACTTAAAGGTCACCACCCGCAGAGCCCCATACAGGTGGAAGGCATAAATACAAAGGGGTGATGCCTGGTGCCCCGAGGGGATCATTCGTGATGCTGGCCAATAACCACCCCAGTGCCACGCAGCCCTAGGCACGATGCCTCACACCTTGGCTTAGGTGGTTGGTCCTTCATAAGTATAACCCTCACAAGCCTCCAGGACCAAGAGTGCATGTTCGGGGGGAGGGGGGTATCCCAGATAACTGGGAGTGCGATACTAATTGTCATGAGGTTGCGACCAGGGCAACCTGCACAAACTTACTGCCCCTGGAGGTTGCTTCAGAGCTCCCCCATTCCCACCCCTCCACATGGGTTGGTCAAAACCATTTTAGAGTGTTGAGCCCTAAGGCTTGCGGCACCTTGTCAGAACTCTAAGGAGACAACTCAAATAGCCGTAGCTATCCCCATAGGAGTGCTCTCCCGCATTCGTCCTGGGTACATCATAATGAAACCCAAGAGTCATTATGCTGCCGCATGGGAGGCTCTGGTCAAATGGCCATTGCCCTGTATGGAAACTTGGCCACCAGCCCCGGAGGTTCACGCTAATGCAGACCCCCCAGGACTGTCGTTGCCCAGCAGGACCACGAGGAGGTGCTCCAAAGCTGTGTCTCAACGCATCCCTGGTCTATGATACGTCCCCACCAAAGACACAGCCACCCTGCCTGAAATAGAGTTAATTCCATAAGCATGAAAACCCCCTGTGTCTTTCCCCCAAACACCATGCTGTAACCTATGAATGCACTGCTGCCAGTAGAATGTATCCACCTCAATTCAGCACATCAGAACAGTATATCCTATGTAGAGGGATGCTTTTAAATCAACTGTGTAATGTTTTTATGTGCTTGCAGGCAGTGAATGTGGATGTCTCATTGCCTGAGGATCTTCGGATGCAGCTAGAAACATTGCAGGCTGAATGCAAACGAATGGCAGACAGCCTCCTGCAAGAGCAGACTCGAAACAAATATCTGCAAAATGAGGTAAGATGCTGATTTCTTACGACATTAGTATGATATCTCTTCAAATGGCAAAACCTGTCAGTTAAGTTGTTCATATACAAATCACAGGTTTAGATCTCAGACAGACGAATTATCATGTCTCATGTTTTTCATGATTTTCCTGGAGTATACATATGTTGCAGTAGGCCATAATTGTGCTGTACAGTCTTTTTATTGTGGCCATCCTACTATTTGTAACTCATGAATTTGGAAGAAAATCATTCAGTAACCTATTTTTACTCATTTATTGAACTTTGTTTGTCTTGAAGAAAGTCGTTTTCTGTGATCTGGCGCCGTGTATTCTTGGTTTTAACCGACGTTTCAGAGGAACATATCGCCTCCATCTTCAGGGCAGTTGAATTGTGTTGCGAACACAGAGAGCAGTAGGAGCAGTAGCTGCAGCTACTGCTCTCTGTATTCGCAACGCAGTTCAACTGCCCTGAAGATGGAGGCGATATGTTCCTCCGAAACGTCGGTTAAAACCAAGAATACACGGCGCCAGATCCCAGAAGACGACTTTCTTCATAGTCATCGCCGTGAAAACCTCAAAACTTACATTTGTTTGTCTTGTTTCTGAAAGAAGAATTGGCCCAGTAACTTGTGGCAGTTCTGTAGCTGGAATGACTGTTAAGTTTATAACCTTCAGCAACATCATTGCCACCGCTGTCATCATCATCATTATCATCATCATCGTGTCATTCTGTACCAAATCAAACAAAACTCCATTACGTTCTGACCACGCCACCATTAGTATTCACAGTTTTTATTTTACTGTTATCCGTAAAGTACAAGTTTTCCTAGAGTTCTAATTTGTTATTGTTATTAAATATGTTAATGTCGGTAAGCTGCTACTTTTCACAAGTATATAAATATCTGTTTTATTGAAAAAAAATCAGAAATATGTAACTTGTTATCCAGCAGTAGTTTCTCTCAAGGAATTTATAGGTGCAAAGCTTGTACATATATGTGCAATAGTTTGATGACACCTGTATACATAGTGTATGTGTAATAAGTTTATTCATGTAAGATTTGAGGTCACCTGCAGATTTCTTATATTTTTCCTTCTATACGTTCCTCTGAAACGTCGGTTAACACCACATGTACACGGTGCCAAATCCCAGAAGACTGCTTTCTTCAAGTTTATTCATATTTGCTCATTGCCCTTCCAGTAATATTGGTACATTGGTACTACTATCTCATGACTTCACATGCTGTATGACTTTGACTTATGAAGGATATTGTCTGTTCTTTATTTTCATAGGATGACCATTTCTAAGCTGAGGAGCATTCTTAAAGAGAAAATTAAAGTTACTAATTAGCGTTTTGAGAGAGAAAAGTGAAGTAAAATATTAATTTGTACTCAGTCTATGACATTCATCATGAGGGAAACTTTGCTTATGTTATTTCTGTATCTTTATGTTTCTGTACCAGGTACATGAACAGTGTGAGAAAGAAAGTGTGCTGTTGAAGCAGCTTGACAGGTTACGACTTCATCTGGTGGCAGTAGAGGAGAGCTATACGCAGGAGGCGCTGAAAGCTGAGGAGCAGGTGAAGGATCTACAGAACAAATTGGTGCTTGCTGAAGAGAGAATCAAGAATTCCTCTACAGCATACACATCTGCAAGGTAGCAGTCTGAAACCAAGAGCAACCTGCAATATGTAATCCTTCAGAATTCCAAAATGTGTTTACCAGTAATTATTGCTTTTGTACTTGTTTAACAAAATTATGAGTATTTTCCTAGGTACCTCTCCACACTGAGAATATAATCATTCAGTTATTTTTGTTGAAGTTGTATATTTTCCCATTTTCTTGCAGAGCTTTACAACTTTAAAGAATGATACCAGAAGGTGACTCAGCCAACAAGTTAGGAAAGTATGATTTGATGTGCTCACAGCAGTCATGAAGATTTATGTCTTCTGGAATTTAATGTCATTTAGACCATTGAAAGCCAACTGACGTTTCGAAGGAACACGTCACCTCCATCTTCATGGTCAAAAAGTAATCCGAGCAAGAAACCAACATGAAGCAGGTATTTGCTTTCTTGCTTGGATTATTCTTCAACCTTGAAGATGGAGGCAAGACATTCCTTTGAAACGTCACTGGATTTTCAGTGGTCTGCATGATGTTACATCTCAGAAGGTAGAACTCTTCAAATTTAGGAAATTCAGTACTAATTCTTTATTTGTATTGGCTTTTTCAGCATCAGAGCCAATCAGCATGTAGAGTCCCTGCAGGGCCAGGCTCGGTTGATAGCCCAGCAAAGGGATGATTTACAGTTGAAACTATCAGCTGCTGAGGATCAAATTCACCATCACTCAGCAGCGCTGCGTAACCTGCAGATTGTGTTAGAGCAGTTCCAGAAAGGTGAGAGCATATCACACAACTATTCTGTGACTTTAATTACCCATGGAATATCATCACTGTTACTGTAAGTTTGAGAGAAATCAGGTTCATTCTCACGTACAGAATTGATTGTACTGAAGTATGTACTTCAAGCCCCTCCCCCCACATGGTAGTTATCCTGTACTCGGTAGAACAGTAACTTGGAACATGTTTCGTTTTTCAAGTTGACTAGTGATTTAGTTTAACATGTGACCATTCAGATACTTCTGACAAGATGTAAACTGTTATTGTAAGAGGGATTGGACGTGAAACCATGAAGCATATTCTCCTAGATCTCTGGAATAAGTCCTTTCGATTCTCTTCTGTGGAATTATTGTAAGGATCTTGTGTATCCCAACCTTGCAAACTGAACTTTATTACTGGATTCATTAAATCTGCGAAACAGCTGTGTCAGTTGAATAAGATGCTTTGCAAACAGTGACAAATTCATGTATTATTTGGATGTTATTAAAATTACCAGCTTAGTTTTTTTTTAACCCTTCCAAAATGTGAGGTTTTGAAAAGGACTGTTTATATGTCATTTCCAATAAGATGTGATATATTTCATTTCATTTCATTTATTTCGTGTCCATGGATCATTATACATGATACAAGACATGTCATTCTTGTGTAGTTATAGTATAATAAAGTTTCATGATGTTACTATTGGGGGGGGGNAGTCCCTGCTGTGTTTTCTCCAGCACATGGCGTCCTGTTTCCTGCAAGAAGAGAGTTACGCAGTATACACTCCTAGTGTGTGTTAAGCTAAGCTCAATTGTTCTTACTTTTAAATTATTATATGATCCTAATGTGAACTAAGTCTTGTCCACATAGGAGAGGAACTCATCTATGCTATAAAAGAAATGTTTTCAAAGTAATTTTAAATTTACATAATGCTGGTATCGTATTGCGGTAGGTGGTTTAGAAGACGAAGACCAAGATTATTGAACTTGTTTTTACACAAGCTTGTATTGCATGGAACAATGTATAAGTCCTCTTTCCTTCTTGTATTATATGAGTGTACATTTGCATTGGTTATGAAGGTATTCGAGTTGGATTTCATGTAAACTAGTGTTTCATATATATAGAGACATGGTAGAGGTAATACGTGTAGTGATTTGAAATACTGTTTGCAGCTAGTAGTTTTGGTTACCTGCATTATGGCTCTAATGGCTCTCTTTTGTAACTTAAAAATCGACTCTGCATTTGATGAATGACCCCAAAATATCAATCCATATGATAACAAGGATTGAAAGTATGCATGGTATACCAAAGTGCATGCCATTTTCTCTAAGAGCTGCTATGATGCATTGGTCTGCTTGGACAGGGTGTCAGCCTGCCAGCCTTTTATGTCTTATGCAGCTGTGAATTAGAATTTGTGTACCCTGTTTCACACACACACACACACACACATAGTGCAGTTAGTATCTCAAGGTATCTTCGTAGTTCATTTTCTCTCATTCTCAGCATCAAGGAATATTTGTGCCATGTTGGCTCTCATTCACTGCTTATAAGTACAGTACATTGCCTCAAGTGGCAGTACCTTTGACTTATGTTCCTGTTCTGTGTCTCCAAATAGTTGTCTCGTATTGCTGACAACATCTGTTCGAATGGTCACTGGACCCTGTCCTTAGCCACATCCTCACATCATGCTTAGTAGCCATTTTTGTGTATTCCAACCAGGTATAGCCGTAGACCAGTCATCTTACCTTCAAGTTTTCAGACAAAATTTGGTTTATGTTTCTTATTTCTCATATGCATGCTGTGTGTCCTGCCCTCCTTGAGTTCATCTTAAAAAATTTTATGTGGCATGCAAATAATGTTGCTCCTTATTACATAGTTATAGTCTCCTGTTACTTTCTGTCACTTAGATCCCAACGTTTTTCTCATAACCATGTTCTCGGACATCTTGAACCTGTATTGCCCCATTAAGGTGAGAGATAAACTTTCACACCCCTTCAGAACAGCACTAACCCACCCCCTTTCTTTTTTTAAGGTTCTCTTTGCAGTGATTATGAAGGTTATCTTCTGAGTTTTAATATTGTGTAATTTGGAGAGAGCCTGACATTTTGGAGGAAAATATCGCTTTTCATCTGCTTTTGTTGGTTTCTTGCTTGGTTTACTCTCTGACCCAGAAGGTGGAGGTGATGCAATGCTCCAAAACATTGGGCTGTTCCAAACTACTTGGTGTTACAACCCAGAAGACATACTCTCTAGGTAAAGTTACAGTTCGCATAATTTATTTTAATCTTTTTTTTGTCTTTAGGTGGGAGATGGGCATGATTTACTTTCTAGGATTTGAGGTTCTGACGGTGGTTATGAAGAGTTCTGCCTTCTGGCATATAATGATGTGTAGCCTGTTGGAAGTCTACCAGTGTTTACAAGGAACATGTTACCACATGCTTTCATGCGGGATTTGTGCTTGGCTTATTCTTTGGCCCTAAAGATGCAGATGTCATTTTGCTCAGAAATGTCAGTTGACTTTCAGTGTACTGCGCAGCATTGTATTCCAGAAGGCAGAACTCTGCACAGTTCACTTTTATCAGAATCGTTCTTGGTAGAATAGCAGGTGTTAAGTGAAAGTACAGGGAGATCAAAAAGTCACACACATCAAACTAAAAGTTATAAATTGTATTGCAGTTAATATAATTATATCTCATACTGCTAGATTGTACTGTAGGAGTAATAATAACCAGTAGGAACGCCACCTGACATGTATTGGTCATACGACATCTGCAGTATAGCTTTGTTTATTGTGTGACAGACATGACATTTTCCCAAGAATAAGGAGTTTTTGTTTGACATTTCTTGGCAACCATGGAATTGAAGAGTTTGATCGGGTTTTCTTCACTGACGAAGTATGGTTTCACCTTTGTGGCTACATGAACAGTCAAAACAATAGGATTTGGTAATCTGAAAATCCACATGTGTTGCATGAAAAGCCCTTGTACTGTCAGAAAATTGGAGTGTGGTGTGCTGTATCACGTCATCGAATAATGGGCCCAGTTTTCTTTGAAACAACAGTGAACAGTCCAGTGTACCAAGACATCATTACACAGTTTATTGCACTTCTTGAAGTTGATAAACGGGCGTGCAGGTTGCAGCAAGACGGTGCCACATGTCTCACAGCTAATGAAACCATGCAGTTCTTATGCGAGTTTTTTGGTGACCATCTCATTTTGAAAGGATTGTGGCCCCCATGTTCACCCGATTTGTCACCCACAGATTTTTTCCTTTGGGGATATCTCAAAGGAATTGTCTATAAAAACAATCCGCATACACTGGATGACCTCAAGAGGAACATTACGATGGCGATTAACAGCATCAGTTTACAGGTGCTCCACAAAGTGGCCTCAAACTTGGTAAAAAGAGCTCGCACATGCATTGCTGAACAGGGAAGCCATTTTGAGCATATGTTGTAAAGACATGATCTGATTTTGCATTTCTAAGATGTAAGGTTATAAACATTAATGGTAAGTGCTGTATGTCTTGAAGTTTGTGCAGTAAACCAGCAAAATATAATTGCTTAGTGTCATTTGCACAACTTCTCAGTCTCCCTGTACTTTGTAGCTTCCAGTTACCTATATACTGAAATACTGAATTAACTGCCAAGAACATATTGCAAGTTCTTATTTTGGTTTACTCTAAAATTAATCTAATCTTCATTCTTCCCACAGTTATGCCTATTTAGACATTGCCATAGGTCAAGCGGTTAGTCACTGGCTTCCCACCTCAGCGGCCCAGCCTCAATCCCGGGCCTGGTCAAGTGGGATTTGTGGTGGACAAAGTGGCATTGGGGCAGGTTTTCTCAGAGTACTTCGGTTTCCCCTGCCAATCTTCATTCCACTAATTGCTCCACAATCACCCTCACCTATCATCTGGGGCTGGTACAATAGGCCAGAAGTAGCCACAGTACAAGGGACTTAGTCCCACCCCTCTGGCATTAAAGAAAAAAATAATTAAGAATTAGATTTTTTTTTTTTTCATTTTCATTTCATGCATCCTATTGTGTTATAATATACAATTTCTTTATTAAAATCATCACAACACAACAATATTAAGGCCAGTGCCTAGTTTTAATAAACAAATTGTCTATTTATACATGTTACAGATATGTTAAGATAATAGAGAAAAGAAATTATTAGTGGCTGCATGCCATTAGTCCTTTAAACATGGAACAGAGCTCAATGCACTGTATGAAATGATGTAGAAATCAGCCTACATAGGCAGGTTAACAAAATTTGTTGCCATTTACTGAATAATTAAAACTACATAGTGTAAAATACAACCAAAATAATGCCAGAACTTAATAGTATTCTGTATTATGTTCTAACTTCATAGGAGAAGAGTCAGAATTTTTAACTCTTGGGTTCCAAATATTTGTGTTGTGTTCTTTTGAAGATGCCAGAGATATGTTGTGTATCATGGCTGTGAAAGGATTGTTTTAAAAACTGAAAGAAGTTGTTGCTGCCAAGTGGTGTGTGCTATGTCCAATGAAATGTGTAACCATTGTAACATATGTTGGCAGATAAAGAGAGGGAGATAGACTCGGCAACAGAGAGACTACAGCAGCAGCTTCAGGGAGCACAGGAGCTACATGATGAGCTGTGTGCAGAAATAGCTGTGCTCAAAGTAAGATTCCGTTAAGTTTTAATTCACTAGAGTTCTGAAGTATTGTCATGTGAAAGTGTTCTGTAAGAAGACATGAGACATATTTTTCATAAAGAAAAAGATGGAAAATATTGGCTAAGTGTAAAATAATCAACATTCTTTGCCTGATTGGTTGTTTCATCAGTGGTTGCACAGAAATGTTGAATAAAGTTCTGTAATTTCCCATTTCAGATGAATACAAGTACGTATTTACAGTGGAACCTCGCTTAACGAGCATAATTCATTCCAGAATCTTACCCATAATGCGAAACAGTCTTTCCCATATAAATTAATGTAAAATACGATAATGCATTCCATGCCAAAAAATACTCAAAAAATTTATGTATAACGTTTATTCAAAGAAAATTATATATACATTGTTAAGGAGCATGAATCATCTTCATCTTTTCTTCTATGCGGAATGAACCAAACAAAACAAAAAAAAATCGAAATAATTAGTTTATTATTTACTAGCTGTACCTGGCCACACGTTGCTGTGGCTCAGTCTAACGAACTATTTCAATTCAAACGCAGATCAATTGACACAGCTCAATCCCACTGCCAACTGCACTGAAAAATAAGGAAAACAGTTAAGAAAACGAAATTAAAAACAATGAAAAATAAACTATACTTAGCCACTCTCAGCCTGTTGCATTCATTCTGTTGAGAACGAAGCAGATCAGAGGCTGCAGAACGAGATCGACGTGCTTGCAACCATGCATCCTCAAGCCTGGCTGCACATCGCTCTGCTGCTTCCTCGGCACGTATTTGAGCCATTCTTTGTCTCATTCGCTGATGCCCGTTCTTCCCCAGTTTGATTTGCAATTACTCGACGCCTTGCTTCCACTCTGCGAGTACGACGACCTAAGTTTGATCTTCCGCGAGGCATTATTTGGATGAACTAAAGCAGATCGATTGCACTGAAGAAGAAGAAGAAGAAGAAAGAAAGTTATAACGAAAACATATAAAATTGCAAAACATTAAAAAAGGAAAGAACATGAACTGGAAAACAAAGAAACAAAAAAATAGAAAATACTAACGAAATATTTCAATTCAAACACAGATCAATCGACACAGCTCAATCCCACCGCCAACTGCACTGAAAAATAAGGGGAACAGTTAAGAAAACGAAATGAAAAACAATGAAAAATAAAGCTGAACTATTTATACCTCGGCGGATGCTATACAATGAGCCTTCTGTTGTCTATCACCGGGGAAACGCTGCCAGAGTCGAATCCAAAACTCTGAGTGCAAACTCAGGATCTCTGCTGTGATTTCACTCAGAATCTCTTGTGATACTTGTGACCTCGTGATACTCGAGACACTCGTGATACTGAACAATCGCCGGAGCTACACTCTCTTATACATATAGCCAGCGTTTGGACGGGATAGGGAATACCTTATGGAAGAGTTAGTTTCATCTGTTGCTTAGGAAATGCTAGCACAGAACGCCTTGTAGAAGTGTTTGGTTTCATCCGTTGTTATGCAATGGGACCTCTTATCCTCTCATCTCTGGGGAAACGTGTTTGTTGTTTCGGCAATTCCTATGCAACGGCCCACTGTTATTGCGTTTCCATGGAAGTATACTTCCCGGTTTCATCCGTTGTTACGCAACGGAACCTCTTATCCTTTAATCTCTGGGGAAACGCGTTTGTTGTTTCGGCAATTCCTATGCAAATGTTATTGCATTTCCATGGAAGTATACTTTCCGGATTCACACGTGGCCGGGTACAGCTAGTAGGTATATAAAAATGCGCGCATTCGAATGCAACATTGTGTCAAAATTTCGAAGCAATCGGTGAAGAACTTTCAGATATTTTCGAGGGCTAACAAACGAAGATTTGCATTTTTGTTTATATAGATGATACATATCTAATTCTTTTTACTAGAAAGCTGTCTAGAGACATTTCTTTTTCCTGACGCTTCAAAATAAATTTGTAGCGCGCATCGCCACTGCCTTATTAGGGTAATGCTTTTCAATGTACGATGCAACAGTTTCCCATGCTTTCAGCATTTCTCTTATTGTGCCAGAAGATTGTTGCTTTGCTGTTACCTCCTCCCCCTCCTCTGACAAACTCTCCTCCACAACATCTTGCTGTGAAACACAATGTAACTCCATAAGCTCTTCAGTGGTCAGCTCTTGGCTGTGCTCTTCCACAGGCTCATCGATATCATTGTTATCCACCTCCAGCCCCATGATCTTTTCCAAAGACACAATCTTGTTGACTACGGGCTCCACAGGTACTATCTCAAACCCCTCAAAGTCACATTCAACAATGCTCTCCGGCCAAAGCTTCCAAGCAGAAGTGAGGGTTTTCTTGGTAACCCCTTCCCACGCCTTTTTGATCATCTTGAGGCAGGCAACAATGTGGAAGTGATATTTCCAAAACTCTCTGAGAGTGAGATTGGTCCCTTCAGTCACTTCAAAACAATGCTCGAAGAGTGCTTTAGTGTACAGCTTCTTAAAGTTAGAAATAACCTGCTGGTCCACAGGCTGGAGTAATGGAGTGGTGTTGGGAGGCAGAAACTGGATCTTAATTTAAATTCTTCAAGGAGGTTATCTTATAGGTCTGGAGGATGGGCAGGAACGTTGTCCATAACAAGCAAGACATCAAGTGGCAGATTTCATCTCAAGCAAATATTTTTTCACAGAAGGACCAAACACTTCATTGATCCTATCAGTTAAAAGGTCACATGTCACCCAAGCCTTGTTGTTGGATCTCCACATTACATTTAACCTGCTCTTCTGGACTTTACTACACTTCTTGAAGGCTCTTGGAGTTTCTGAATGGTAAACAAGCAGCGGTTTAATTTTCAAATCGCCACTTGCATTGGCACAAAATAGCAGTGTGAGACGGTCTTTCATTGGCTTATGGCCGGGCAATGCATTATCCTCTGCTGTTATATAGGTTCGCTTCGGCATCTTTTTCCAGAAGAGACCCGTCTCGTCACAATTAAAAACCTGTTGCAGCAGGTAACCCTCAGAATCTACGAGCTTCTTGAAGTGACCGATGAAGTTCTCTGCTGCCTTTGTGTCGGAGCTTGCTGCTTCACCGTGCCTTACAATGCTGTGGATGCCGGTTCTTCTCTTAAACTTCTCAAACCGCCCACGGCTTCCCTTAAATGCTTCGTCTTCAGCCATTGATGATCCTGGCGTCTTGTTAACGAGGTCGGTGAAAATCACTTTCGCCTTCTCACAAATGATATTCTCGTTAATAGTGTTGCCTTGCAATTGCTTTTAGTTTATCCGTATGAGGAGCAACCTTTCAACATCGTTGAGAATACATGACTGTTGCATAGATATTCTTGTTACTCCCTTTGAAGCATCTATCTCCTTAATCTTTTCCTTGTTCTTGAGGATAGTGCAAATCGTTGATGTAGACCGATTGTATGTGTGTGCTAGATCAGCCACACTCACACCTCGTTCTCGCTTTTCAATGATTTTATGTTTCATTTCTACGGTTATTTTTAATCTCTTATGGCTCTCTTTCTGCGGCTTTTTCTTCAAGGACATTTTTGCAAGGGTTAAACTTTGCACAAAGAAAATCACAAATAATATGTCTGAACACAAGTTTGGAAAAATGTGTGATCACAAGCGACACTAAGATGCTAGCGGAACAAGTGCTAAACACAGACTGATGTAGCAAGCGCGCAATCCGGGACTTCCCCTCTCATCACTCGTTATGCGAAACATCGCTCGTTAAGTAAGTCATTTTTTTACAATCTGTTTTGCTTGTTATGAGAGGTGCTTGTTAAGAGAGGTTCCACTGTATTTGAGTTGCGGATAAAACTGCATGTCAAAGAATCGGTTATCACTAGGGACCGGATTTTTATGCCCTAATAATCCCTAAAATATGTATGCATTTATGCATGAAAAACTTCTGAAATATGCAATATAATATGCACATAAAAATATATACCGAACATTAAAATTGATTTTACGTTATTTTAAGACCAACAAATCAATATTTAAGTTCATTATATGTAATCACTGAATGATTCGCTTGCAATAAAAAGCTATACTGAAATACAAATCATGCAACAAAGCCAACATATTTCATTACAAATTTATAAAAACCAATGGTATTCAAATTTAGCTCTCCAAACTTTCAGCTTCTCTTCTGTTGCAGTTCACAGTTACTAAATATTTTAGGTTTTCCATAGTCAGTCGGCTCTTATTGTCTCGTAAGATGCCCTTATAGTGGGTAAAACTTCTTTCCACCTCACAGGAACTTAGAGGCACATGTACAAAAGCCACTTTTTGCTCCACTGCTAGTGATTTTTTACTTGACAGTTCAGTACATTTACGGGCTAAAATTTCTTCAATTTCTCAAATTTGTTCATATCCTGGATTCTTTGAAAGAATGCTGTGTACTTTTTCCTTTACTACTTCAACTCTTCCAGAAACCGAATTCAGTTTAGAAACTGTGGTTTTGAACACATTTACTGACTGATACAAAGTAGTATTGCTATTGCTTGCCTCCAGTGAGGAAATGGCGGATGGAAGATGAGAGAACTGAGCAGATACGTTGTATGTAGGAAAGATTAATTTCTAGTTCTTGGTTTTTTAGTACATCTTGGGCAATTTTGGGATCAAATGTATTCACGACATTCCTAACTGTTTCTAAATGTTCGGTATAATAACTCGCTGCACACAGCCATGTGCCCCAGCGCGTTAAGTTGGTTCTGGCAGAAGTGGAACGCTCGGTGATACTGCTTTAAAGGCTTCTTTTCCGTATGGCGCTTTAACAGATACCTTCTCCACAGAAGACACCAACTTCTCAACAAGCGGAAAATTTGCATGAATTGTTTCTGCAACACGGAGCAACCCATGGCAAGGCAAGTCAAATGTGTCATATTTGGAAATATAACTAAGAGCAGTAACGGCTTTCATCATATAACTTGCAGCATCAGTCACAAAGAGCAATACGCGCTCATACTGAATGCCAAATCATGGAATTGATAAAAAATTCAGAAACTGCGGAGCTGTTTGTGGTTTCAAATTGCTCTACCGCAAGAAGATATGGGGTAGATTGTTCATCCTTATTAACCCTTCCGCGCGGTCATTTAAATTCCGCGGCCGTCTCTCCGGCGGTAATATATTCAGCCGTCCATTTAAATTTTGCTCGAAAATGATTTATTCATCATTGTTCTTAAATTATATGAGATAGGAACATGAAACTTTCACTAAAATGATCTTAAAAGGTGGTTTTATAACCTTGCCTTATAATATGAACGCCCGGTATCTCGGCAATCAAGCAGGTGACGCCTTGAAGCATTCGTCTAAACACAGCGCTGGCTCACATCCCACCACACCAATACTGCGTATATTTTCTTTTGCTCTTCTTTTTTTAACCACACATCTGTGCGGCCTTGCGTTCTTCCCCGTGAGGGGTATAGTTCAAGGAAATGTCTTTCCGTGACCCGTTTAGTTGCCAGGTCAGCTGTAGTAAATTCAACGTTACGAGTTATCATAACAAGGGGTTGTTGCTACTGCGTTTCAGATTCCAACCATTTTGGCTGCCCCAGGTGTCGTAGGGGTGACCACAGAATTCATGAAGTTATTCTAAGAACTGGCTGGTATGTAGTGAACGAAAGCAGAGCTTAGCTGGCTCAAAAAAAATATTTATGGTCATCCCTCGAAACGACCACCAAGGTCAGTACGATAAAATGGCGTCAACTGGAGCGATAATACATGAAGGAATGAGTTCTTTTCCCTCCCCCACACACACCCGTATCGTCACAGGGGGTGACCACAGTGTTCTGCCTTAATTCGTGACGTTTTTCTAAGAAATGGGTGCTATATGCTGTGCGAAAGCAATCGATCATGCAAGAATAAATTTTTGGACAACCCTGTTCTAAGAATTCCAATTGAGTGTGTTAGTGTGGCCAGCTCAGGGCAATATGATATTATAAACACAGCACATATCACGTCTCTACTGTTTATAACTTCATAGCAAAGAAGAAACGGCATTCATAACAGTCGAAACGCTCGCAATAGCCACAGGAACTTTGCTGCAAGACAGGCATATGTAACGATGACTTGGCGCTCTTAAACTCGTGTGTCATTAAAAACAGTTCTCCTGACAACAGGCCAGCGAAAAATCTAACAATCTACAGCAAAACCATCAATTATTATGGGCGTTATAACATACGTGTGCAGCTGGACGAAACATACACGTCAAAGCACGCTGAACGGTTAAGGGATCCAACTATACAATTTGTAATAAACTGTCCCTCACAATCTTGTGTTTCGTCGAGTGATACCCACACAAAATTATCTTGAATCTTACATCTAATGCTTTCAATTGTAAGTTCGTAACACTGCTTCATGTAATTTTTGCACACAGTAGATTCATCCGGCACTTTGCACTGTATATATTTCTCTATGAAGTTTCTCAGAGTGGGACTGGTTAGTTTACACAGTGGAATATCTGCCGCTAAAAAGGCTTCGCATAAATCAGAGGAAAACTGTGAAAAACTATTATTAGAAAATTCACTAAGCAATTTTTGAACAGGAGCACTTTTTGTGGATTTAATTTTAATATTCTCTTTGTGTACTCGTATATTAATGTTCAAATGCTGAAGCAATTGAACACGTTTTTCACAACTGTTTTCTCACACGCTCAGAAATAAAGAATTTCGTTATCCGTACTTATCATCTCTCCCTCGAACTCCCGCTGATACAGCTGTAATTTAGTTTTCTGACTGACTTTAACTTTTGGCATGACTACAGAAAGCTAAACAAACTTAACTACAGACTGGTCACCAAACGTGAACGGCCCCCAGCTTCAAATGAAGAAGCGTAATGAACCTCATGGAGACTTCAGAAATAAATTTCCCTTTTCAGTCGAATAGTATTACGTTGGTAGCGGCTATGTGTGAACGCTTCTGACTAATCTCTTCGCGGCCACTTTGATGGTACGTGAATGAGGCAAGTTACGAGTAGACGGATCGGGGAAGTCCCGTCCTGGGTACTGCATCAGAAACATGAATCATGACGAAATGTTGAGTCAACTATGCAGCATATTCTAACATGGAGAAGAAAAATTGTATACACACGACCATGACTGAAATTTTGAACATACAATTAAAAAATATATATGATAAACATTTTAAACGGAAATATGCATTATAAATAGAGATCTTCGAAAATATCATGCTTATTCATAAAACAGGCAAAATATGCATTTATATGCACCATCAAATCATGTCCAAAATTTAAGAAATGAAGTAATTGATACATATATCCAAATGAGCATACTTTCTGGTTGCAAGAAAGAAATATGCATTTGCGTTAAAATCCGGTCCCTAGTTATCACTCTCCATCTGTACACCCTAAACAACTTGACTGAATTGTTTTTTTGTGAAATTCTTAGCTGAACTTAATTTTGATACACAATAGATAATGTAATGAATTGCTTCTAGAGACCATGTTTATTTATACCAAAAATGCTTTGTTGATTAGATTTTTCCTTTAAAGTTGGTTTGAAACATGACCTGTTGGTGCAAGGAATTATCATCAATATGGCAGAACCACAAGCATAGACAAATACCAGCAAGGATCATGGCATCATGAGTTCTGCCAGTTACAGCCCAGTAATAAAACACAACTCAGCCCTTTGAAGTCTGAAGTTCTTCTAAGCAATGTTTAAGCCATTAGCCAATTAGATCAGCACAGTTTGCTTGTGTTAAAACTGCCAAAGCCAAAGAGATCAGTTCAGCGCTAATCTCTTAGTACATTTCTGCCAGATGTTGGCATTAAGTGAAATAGACTGCTGCTTAGAGGAAGAAACAGGTTTTCTCGCTATTTTTCTGTTGTTGATCAAAGGCAATTTGAGGAAGTATCATGGATTTTTCTATGCAACTGTATTTGCTCCCATTGCGCTTTGGCATTTCTAACAGGTAGCTCTGTGAGGGGGCTTAGCATTCAGAGGGATAAAAAGTCGCATTGTATCTCATAACGTTTCATCTCCATTACAAAGCGTGATCAGTTCATGATGTGTGTGAAGGTAATCTCTGTTTATTCTGAAATCAAATGAAACACACAAATACACTTCACAAAATGCAGAAAGTTTTTTAACCCTTTTGCGCGGTCATTTAAATTCCGCTGCCGTGTCTCACCGGCGGTAATATATTCAGCCGTCCATTTAAATTTTGCTTGAAAATGATTTATTCATCATTGTTCTTAAATTATATGAGATAGGAACATGAAACTTTCACTAAAATGATCTTAAAAGGTGGTTTTATAACCTTGCCTTATAATATGAGTGCCCGGTATCTCTGCAATGGAAGCAGTCGGTTTAGAATTTGAGCAGTGTATCGTACGCCTTGAAGCATGAAACTTTCACTAAAATGATCTTAAAAGATGGTTTTATAACCTTGCCTTATAATATGAGCGCCCGGTATCTCGGCAAAGGAAGCAGGTGGTTCAGAATTTGAGCGGAGTGTGGTACGCATTGAAGCATTCTACTATACACAGCGCTGTCTCACATTCACCACACCAGTACTGCATATCTCTCATTTGGCTCTTTTTTCCGTAAACCAAACATCTTCTGTGCGGCCTTGCCTTCTTCCCCGTGGGGGGAATACAAGAAGAAATGTCTCTCCGTGAGTCGTATCGCTAGCCAGATTAGCTGCAGTAAATTCAACCTTTATGTTATCATAACAAGTGTTGGTGCTTCTGCGTTTCATTTTCCATCCATTTTGGCGGCATAAGACGTCGTAGGGGTGACCACAGAATTCATGAAGTTATTCTAAGAACTGGCTGGTATGTAGTGAACGAAAGCAGAGCTTAGCTGGCTCAAAAAAATATTTATGGTCATCCCTCGAAACGACCACCAAGGTCAGTACGATAAAATGGAGTCAACTGGAGCGATAATACATGAAGGAATGAGTTCTTTTCCCTCCCCCACACACACCCGTATCGTCACAGGGGGTGACCACAGTGTTCTGCCTTAATTTGTGGCGTTTTTTTAAGAACTGGCTGCCATGTACTGTGCGAAATCAATCGATCTTGCAAGAATAAAATTTGGACATCCCTCTTCTAAGAATTCCAATTGAGTGTGTTAGTGTGGCCAGCTCAGGGCAATATGATATTATAAACACAGCACATATCACGTCTCTGCTGTTTATAACTTCATAGGAAAGAAAACATGCCATTCATAAGAGTTTGAATGAGGAAACTTCTACCAGAAGCAACAGGAATTTGCTGCAAGACAGGCATATGTAACGATGACTTAGCACTCCTAAACTCGTGTCTCATTAAATATAGTTCTCCTGACAACAGGCCAGCGAAAAATCTAACAATCTACAGCAAAACCATCAATTGTCATGGGTGTTATAACATAGGTGTGCAGCTGGACGAAACATTGACGTCAAACCCCCGCAGATGATTTAAATACCTTGACAAAAGATACACGTCAAACCACGCTGAACGGTTAATGTTAAAGTGGGTGGCATGTACAATGACCACTTTGTTCTAATGGTTTAGGGCCCAGTAGTCTTGCTTGTTTGCGCCTTTTCATTATCACAATCTCTGAGAGAGAACCATATGATGCACACTTCTTCTGTAGTGTTTATATACCTTTATTTATTTACCCTTTTGTTTTTAGGTTCAGTTAGCAGAAGCGAAAGAAGGTCTGAGTGCTGCTGCTCGACTAGGAGAGCAACTGGATAAAAAGTCAGAAACAATTGCTGGTCTCAGGGAAGAAGGTAAGATTCAACACATTTGTCTTATGGCTGGAACTCCAGGACATGCATTTAGCTTAAACTCGTAGCGTAAAGGACTCGTTACTCTAGAAAACTTCATTTCATGAAATAAAGGAAAATTAGTTTTATATGACTGCTGTCAGAATACCACAGGTGGCAGTGGTTAGGCATCCCAGGTTTTGTTCTGAAGCTTTCCATTGGTAAGCATACCTAATTTTATTACAACCCTAGCTGTGATCTTCAGCCCAGCAGTTATTCCCAGTGTTTCATTGTTACACATCCTAATTCCAAGGGAGATAGTAGTCCAGAAAAAAACCAAAAAAAAAACCTCTTGGCTCTTTGTCTATGTGAAAAACATTTGAGAAAAGCTCAAACATATAGGGCATTGTTACAACATTAGGACATCTTTGAAAACACACTCACTTAGAGAGTTTACTCAGAACAAGATCAGAAAGAGATCCACAACAGTCTGCACACTGCATCTGTAGTATTCCCTGTGAATGTGGTAGAGGCTAGTTTGGTGAAACAGACCACTAGCCATTTGGCTCTGCAGACACAAGCACAGTTTTAGAGAGGATCTTCTATAAAAATTTAAACTGGTCCAACATACCTGTGAAGAAGGTCGTAGAATAGAATGGGGTGAAGCTAGGATTTTGGAAAATACACCTGCTGTCACTTCCATTTTCCAAAATCCTAGCTTCATCCCATATGGCGTGTTCAACAGATCTGATCTGGCAACCCAGTGTGGAAGTTTCTCCCATTTGGATTCCTCTTATCAGCAGTGTGGTTAGCAACTTACAGGGAAGGTCAGTATGAACTGACACCCTTTTCATGAGTGACTATATGATTTTAGTTCTGTGGTTAAATTTGTTATTGCAGATGGCACTGGTAGTGAATAATGAGTGTTGTAAAACATGAACATTTTTTATTTTTCTCTACATTTGTGTTTCTGGATTTTGTTATTGGTTTGTCTTGATGCAAGCATTTTCCACATTCATCTCTCACTCAGTTTCAGATGTTTATGTGTATTTCCACAATTGTTACTATACATGTTCCTGTTATCTCCCGCTGACTACCTGAGGCCAGGTGCAAAACTAGTATTAGTTATACTAATAGGTTGTTCAGTGAATGAGGTTAATTGTTTTTAACAAACCTGGTAGAATAGTCTCAGCCCACCCTTTCATCCAAGGATGGACACTGATCCAGTTTCCAAAATGTTATGATTCTCAGGATATTGTAAGATGGGCAAAGTCCAAAATCTCTATAATCGTAAGTGTTATATACCACTGACAGAACCCTTTAGAATCTATGTACTTCTATTTTGCATATCAGCATCTGATGTCAGAAGGGTTAAATATCACATTTACCCAGATGGAAGACATTTTTTTTTAATTTTAAGAGTCACAGAGTTACATTTTATCATGAATTCAAGTGATATACTTTTTTATATCCATTTTGAACTTTTATCGGCTTCATGACAAAGTTCACAGAAAGAAGCAAGAAAGCGAGAGAGAGTAATATGTTTCAAGATCAGAACCAATGAACAGTCACAGGTTTGCCCAATATATTGTCAGAGTTATTAAACTAAAATCGTGATGTACCATTGTACAGTATCATCTGTGCCATTGTAGATGGTCCTGACATTACATTGATTATGTATGCAGAATAAGGAAACAGCTGTAAAGCAGTAAGAAAATGCAGTATTCATGAGTTAGATGTCTGTAGGTGGCGACAGCATAAACAAAAAATAAGGAATGCCAGTTCTACATAAAAATCACTCAATGGACTGAAAGACAGAATGGGAAGTCACTTTCATGTGATATTGTTAAACACTTTAAGTGGCAGAAATTTAAGGCCATTATAGGGTAGTGTGTACAAACCATGTGGAGGAATGGGTTTTCTTTGCAATCAAGAACTTTACTTCTCCAGAAGTTTCTCACCTTTGAGAAATATGTGATTCATCTTCAGAAAGAAAATAGTAAGCTGCTAAGCCAAAGAGGCAATGCCAGTGAAATGCCACTACATTTCAATATGCCATCCAGCTGCACCACCTGGGATATAGGTGCAAAATCTGTTGTCACAAAACCCTCAGTCGTTGAAAAATGCAAGGGACTCCAGTGATGATGGAGTTAGCAGAGAGCATGAAACTATTGCTATATGTAGTGAGGAATTGTGAAACTACCTAAGGTGCTGCTGCTTGTGGAACCAATGACTAATGAAGTAACAAGGAACTGTTTGCAAGCTGTCTGGAACAGGAGACCAAGAATGTTGTTGAGAAAATAAGGATTCCTGGGGTACCAGCCTAACACAAGTGATGTGTCAGTGCAGCGGTCAACAGACATAATTGCAGTGCACAGAAATATGAATGAATGAATGTATATGGGGTGAGTCTTCTTGGCCCTATCACCGCAACCACAGTGATCTCTTGTGCCTCCCCTTCTGATTATCCTCTCAACAATCCTGCGCTTCGAATGAAGCGTAGGATTTTGTATATGGGGACATTGAAATAGTCACTTGGTTCCATAAAATATTGACCCAAGTGGCGCAATCTTAAATAATCTAAGGCCCCACATTCGCACAAGATATGTGTGGCTGTTTCTTTTTCTTCTTGACACCTCTCACAAGTTGAACTGTTACTTAGTCCCAATTTGAAGAGATGTCCTGTGAGGTGACAGTGTCCTGTAAGTAGTCCTACCAACCATTGTAGCTGGTTCCTGTTTAACTTCAACAGTTCTTTTTCTCTTTTAGTAGAGGGTCCTCATATGAGTCCCTTTGCTTGCCTGAGTCCACTTAAGGATCCCCAGTATTTCTTGTGATTCATATTTGTCCAGTCCCTGATTGCCTTTCTGGAAACTCCTATAGAGATGCCACAGGTCGGTTCAGGTCCTATGAACGGATGTTCAGCTCTAATCTTGGCCAATTGGTCTGCTATTTCGTTTCCAGCAATACCCTCATGCCCTGGCACCCATATCAGTTGTACCCTGTTATGTTTGGCACCTTCCGTGAGAGTTTGGTGGCAATCCCAGACAAATTTTGAGTTCATCTGGTGTTTGTCAAGTGCTTTAAGTGCAGCTCGGCTGTCAGATAGAATGTACTCGTAGATGTTCCTATTTCTGTAGTTCTTATCTAGATTCTCCATAATACATGCCTTAATGGCATATACTTCTGCCTGTAATACTGTCGTGTACTGCCCAAGGCTGAAACTAAGTTTCCACCTCAGCAGCCTCCGTAGTCTAGGGGTAACGTTCCCACCTCATGACTCCGGTTTCCTGGCCAAAGTAGTTTCCAATGCCTCCAGTAGATGGGGGAAGTATTAGG
>NW_019718279.1:301849-310972 GCF_002891405.2 Cryptotermes secundus
TAGAGGCCGAACTCTCTGGCTGGGTCGGGACTGATGGCACAAACCAGTATCGGTATGGTATAGACACTGGTAGAATATCACAGAGGGCACGTACAATAGACCACTGGTCGCTGTGCATGGGGAAACCCACCCCTCCAATAATAATAATAATAATAATAATAATAGTAATAGTAATAAGTTTCCACCTCGTGCCAGTTCCAGTGCCCTTATTTATCTTGGAACCATCTGTATACCAGATCAGTCCCCCTTTTCTATTGGGCCGAAACCCGTCTTCCCATTCACTCCTGTTAGGAAATCTGACTGAATGCTTTTTCATATACATGTCTCAGTATCATTTTGTCAGAACCCATTTGTAATATGGGTTCTTTTTTCATGTCCTGAGTTATGTGTGCATGTCCGAAACTATCAGATTTAGGTTTCCATTGATCACTGCACTGGAGACGGTAGATTCCTGCCCTGGCCTCTGCCTCCAACTGTATGCAGTGGGGGGAGTCCAAGGAGTATCTCCAGTGCAGCTGTTGGAGATTTTCGACTTGCTCCTGTGATACCCAAGCAAGCCAACCATTGCAGTTTGCTAAGTTCTGCCTTACTCGTCTTGAGTTTGACTCTGGGCCACCATACTGTGGCTGCATATATAATTATGGATCTTACAGCTGCAGTGTATATCCAATGCACAACGTGTGGCTGCAGTCTCCAAGTTTTACCAAACATGCTTCTGCATGTCCAAAAAGTCTTATAGGCTTTATTGATGACCTTATGCAGCTGCTTTTTCCAAGTCAGTCCCTTGTCTAATACTAGACCAAGGTACTTGACATCGCTGGAGAGCTGGATCATCTTATTGAAGAGGGTCAGTTCCTTAAGGCCCTTTATATTTCTCTTCCTGGTAAACGGTATAATTACTGTCTTATTGGGATTGATGGAAGGCTTGTTCTTTCACATGACCGTTGGACCGTGTACAGAGCTGTTTGAAGACGCTCTGATACAGTCGAAAGGAATTTTCCGTTTATGAGGATTGCTAAGTCATCAGCATATCCTACTGTATAATACCCATCATCATAAAGTCCCCACAGGAGATCGTCAATGACCAGGCTCCACAGCAGAGGCGAGAGCACGCTCCCCTGCGGACACCCCCTAGATGCAGACGTCCCCAAGGTCTCTCCTGATAGTGGCAGCTATGGTTCTGCTTTCCAGCATAGCACTGATCCACCTGCATATTGCAGGCTCTATGCCATGCTTTCCAGCAGCCTGTTTAATTGTATCAAATGAGGTTCTATCGAAAGCTCCCTCTATGTCAAGGAATGATCCTAAGGCAATATCCTTTTGTTCAATCGCACTTTCTATGTGTGTTACCACATTGTGTAGTGCACTTTCAGTAGATTTACCTGTTCGGTATGTATTCTGGTTTCGGCGTAGAGGATATGTCCTTGACGCCCCGTCCCTGAAATGCCTATCCACTATTTTCTCCATTGTTTTCAAAAGGAAAGACAGGAGGCTAATAGCATGATAAGCCTTAGCCTCGGTGTAATCTAGTTTCCTGGGCTTTGGGATAAATGTCACCTTAATTTGCCTCCATGCCATGGGTATAAAACCATATGCCATGCAGGCTCTGTATATGCAGCATAGGTGTGGAACTAAGAATTCTGCCCCTTGCTGCCGGTACAGTTCCATCTGTTCCCACTGACTTAAATGGTCTAAAGGTTTTTAGTGCCCATCTGATTTTTGATTGGTTAATTATGTCTTTGGCCAGGTTCCAGGATTTATCCTGTTCGTCTTGCTTTGGTTGCTGACCCTGTCCATCATGCAAATTATCAATCAATTTTGAATCAGGAAATTGAACCCTGAACAATTAATTCAGTGTGTCCCTTCCTGTTTGAGTATACTGCCCGTTAGGCAGCTTAATTGTGCTGATCTTGTTGGTCACCTGTTTTGCCATGATTCTCATGAGTATGGCACCACCTGGTACATCATTGATCTCCTGATCACTTTGTTTCAACTTTCCCTCATCTTGTTAGCATTTACATTCTAGGCAAATAATCACAGTTCAGATACAATTTTCAATTAGAATAGACCTATTACAGTATTGTCAGTGAATCCACAACAACAGGATGTCTGAAGAAATTAAGACATTGATCAGAAAGAGAGGTCTGATTGATGCTAGATTGACAAGGTTTAAAACATACTTGGAGGCTCAGTTCAAAAAATTCTACAATTGAATTTAAGATTGTTGATAGCAGAAGGTTGTCAGATTTTCACACAAATTGAATCAGTTTATGGCTATGGAGTAAAAGTAGATGAACATGAAGGGTTTGAAAGTTCGTATATAAAACTTATTTCAGCAGCACAGGTAGCCATAGATAGGGATTCAGCCTCGAACACTATATACCTCCACAAGAATATATCACAGTATCAAGGATTGAACTCCCAGTTTTAAGTTTACCTTCTCATTATAGATTACAATGTGCAGTTACCATTCAAGGAGGAATTTCAGTTACGTAATCAAAACAGTAAGTCTCTTTCACATATTCAGAAGTTTTATTATTTAAGGTCATCATTGAAAGGTGATGCCAGTCAGGTAATTCATTCATTTAAGTTGACAGCAGCAAATCATACAGTAGCATGAAAGCAACAACAACAGAATGATGAAGAAAATCTATTTTTATTACCTAGGGTGGAAAAAGACTTAGCAACTGTATTAAGGCAGCTGCTCAACAATGCATTCAAGCATACCAGGGTGTTCAGTGCTTTTGGCCAACTGACAGGCAGTTAGGACACATTCATCAAGCATTTGATCTGCTTGAAGTGTGATGTAGTCACAGAATGGAAGTGGAAGGAATTGGCATTGTCAGTTAAGGATATCATAAGTTTTCTATGACAAAGATGTCAGGTCCCAGCATTTAAGGAAATCATAAATTTTCTACAACAAAAATTCAGGTTCTGTAAGTGGCGATTACTAAATACAGGTGGTGGGTAAATCAGTCCATAGCAAACAGATGTCGGTCAGTAAATCATACAACACTACAAGTGTGAAGGAAGCACATATATGTTATCCCAGTAGGGATAATCCAAAATGTGCATTGGTCAGTCCCCACTGTTCAAGTATGAATAAGTTTTGAAACTCGGTAAACAAGGATATCCCAGGCAAGTCAAAAAGACTGGATTGTGTTTTTGTTGCTTAAATCCAGAATACTGGTTTGAGGCCTGCCAGCCGAGACACTGCAAAATGAGTGATGAAGCACAAAATACTCTGCTTCAGCTTCCAAGGGACTTGACAAGGGAGATCAAAGACAGAAGAATGAGGTACAGAAGACACTCGTTTCTTTGGCACAAGGCCCAAGGAAACAGAATATCAAATCCCATCATTCATTTAATGAACCAAGGAGAAAACTTTTGTTAACAGCATCTTTGGTGTATGTCGTGAACTTCAGAGGAGTCTCAGTCTTATGCAAAGTAGTGCTGAATTTAGGTTCAGAATCATATTGAATTACAGAAGCACTAAGCAAGAGACTTGTTAGCAGTTATGAACATTGACAGAGTCACAACAGAGGTCAGGCACAGTGTGCAGACAGAACTCAAGCTGAGGTGTTGTGATTATCAAACACACAATTTCTTCTAGGGTCCAGAATCACAAGAAAGACTATTACTAATCACATCCATTCTGGGATGCTGCTTGTACCATCAATGATCACATTTGCAGATCCACAGTTTCACACACCTAACAAGGTAGACATTCTCACTGAAGCAGAAATATTGTGTGGGACTTAATATGTGCAGATGAAATTACATGCAAGCAGAAGCAACCCATATTACAAGGGATTATGCTAGGTTGTATCGCAGCAATAATGGTAGGTAGTGGTGGATGTTTGTCAGTGTGTCATCTCAGTGTTAGGGAGATACAAGAACAACTACAAAGGTTTTGGCATCTGGAAGACTGCAAACCGAAAGCATTTTTGTCAGGTAAAGACTGAAGGTGTGAGTAACACTGCAAGGAAAACACCATGTGAACAGAGGTGTGACAGTGAATAGCCAAGATGCCATTCAGGAACAGTTTATACAACTTGAGAATTTCTAGGGAGAGACCTGAAATAAAATTCTTTTGCCTAGAGAAGAGACTCACAAGGCAACCTGATCTACCACTGCAGTACATTGCAATCATGAAAGAATATCAAGAACTTAACCACGTGGAAATTGTACCCAATATAGAACTGAATTCTGCATAACAACAGATATGTTACTTACATCATCCAGTTCGCCGCGCCATAGCTCAAGCGGTTAGTTGCTGGCTTCCCACTGCAGCGGCTCGGTTTCGATCCTGGGTCTGGTCAAGTGGAATTTGTGGTGGACAAAGTGGCGCTGGGGCAGGGTTTCTCCAAGTACTTCGGTTTCCCATGCCAATCATCATTCCACAAATTGCTTCACAATCACCCTCTCCTATCATCTAGGGCTGGTACAGTAGGCCAGAAGTGGCCGCAGTACAAGGGACTTAGTCCCAACCCACTAACAATAAAAAAGAAAAAAAATACATCATCCAGTGCTCAGGAGCTCAAGTTCAACCACAAGGGTGAGAATTATTTTTCATGCATCAGCCAAGAAAAATCAGGCTTAAGGCCCACAGTACAAAAGGATTTTTTTCTTAATGATCACATGATTCTGAATGCATACTTTTGCCATGACACCAAATATAGGGAAGATGTATCACCAGATCAAAATGAACTTAGCAGATGCCAGTCAGCAACAGATTCTGTGGAGGAAAAATCTGGAGCAATCTTTAAATGTATGCTAACAACAGTGGTGTATGGAACAGCTTGTACTCTGTTTCTCACTACAAGAACTATACAGCAACTAGCAGTTGATGAGCAAAACAGTTTAGAGCTGTTTCAAACATAAAAGCCAGAGTTTTTTATGTTGATGACCTAATCACAAGTAGACATACTCAAGTCAAGTCTGGCAGCAAGGGCAACATAGTCAGAACGATAGGTTTATTGTGGGATCATTATTTAGATGTCTTTAGATACATGGTGAACAAGGGTTCACACAGCAGAATTGGCAAACAACCACTTTAACTGAAATATCCTGGATGTTTGATCCTCTGAGGCTATATGACCTGTCATCATCAGATGCAAGATCTTGCTTAAAGAACTGTGGCACCTGAAGACAGAATGGAATGAGACTTCCATCACAGCTTCAAGGAAGGTGGTTGGGATATTCAAATTCACTTCAGCACATCAAGGAACTGAACATTGAAAGGAAAATAAGTTCAACCAGGTCAGCAGTGTGCAACTACTTGCATTTTGTGATAAGTTAGAAATTTGAGGTGGGGCTTGTGTGTATTTGAGATGCATTGCTGTGTATGGAAGTATTGTACTCAATCTTATCTGTTTGAAATCAAGAGTTGCTCCTCCCAAGACATGTTCAGTGCCATGATTAGAACTTTGTGATGCATCATTAGCAGCAGAGATAACAAACAAGTTAAAATTGGCACTTCATCTCAACATAAATGAAGTTTTCTATCAGACAGACTGATAGTTCTGGCATGGCTAGCAGCACAGTCAGCAAACTGAAGTACACTTATTGCAAATTCTGGACAACACGTATAGAAGAATGGAGACATGACAATACAAGTAAAATCCATCAGACTTGGTCTCAAGGGTGGAATCAGTGAAACAACTTATCAGTTCATTGCTGTAATGGAATGTATTGACATAAGTAACTAAGGAAACAAGTTCTTGGCAAGACAACAATCACGAGAAATATAAGGCAATATCTGAAAGAAGGAAACATTCAGTACCCTTGGTAATCAAAGAATCTGGTAACTACATTGTGGAAAGAATTTCATGACTATCAAGGCTGAAACAAGTTACCACTTCTTGTCCACGTTTCATAGTAAGTGCAAGAATGGCCAACCATAGCTCAAGCAGTTAGTTGCTGGCTTCCCACTGCGGCAGCCCGGGTTCGATCCTGGGTCTGGTCAAGTGGGATTTGTGGTGGACAAAGTGGCGCTGGGGCTGGCTTTCCTCGAGTACTTCGGTTTCCCCTGCCAATCTTCATTTCACCAAATTCTTCATCATCATAATCACCTGGGGCAGGTACAATAGGCCAATCAGTGGCCGCTGTGCCGAGTGGACTCAGTTGGACTCCACCCCCCACTAAGCGAATTAAAAAAAGTGCAAGAATAATGCAAATATTCAAGGAATGCATCCTTTTGTATTCTATAAAATTACTTTTAAATTGCTCCTGTCTTGGCACAACAGTTACCAAAAACTCAACCACTCTTCACCATGCAATAAAGAGTTTATTGGCCTTTTGGTATCACAGTATATTGCGCTATATATTTCGACTCCTAAAGTCATCGGGCGGTACAATATAACGAAAATTTTTAAACTATTGAATTGCAGTCTATATGTCGTCTCATAATTTAAATGCTTGTTACTATATATATCTGGTGTCCTATTCAGTTAATATATTTATTAGGTATCCAAATTAGTTTGTCATATGTATAAAGTATGTATTAAAATTAGAATGAAAGTCTTACATTTAAAAATGCTTAAAACGTATATATATATATATGTGTGTGTAGGATGTATATCTCGTAAACTAATTTTCATACACGTATCCAATTTATGTCATCAGAAAGGAAAAGTCTGAAAATTTTTTCCACGCCCGGCTTACGCGCATACGCCACCACATTTTTGCCACCATATTAGGAATCACCTGGGCAGAGAGATGGCTGGGATATAAACTGGCAGAGGTGGACCAATCGCTTGGCTTCCTAGGTTGCCAGATTTAATCCCAGTGGATTTTTTCTTGTGGGGTTATGTGAAGAACATTGTTTACCAAGTTAAGATCAAGGACCTTCAACACCTGAAAGCCCACATAAGGGACTCTGTGGCTACGGTAACACCAAACATGATTCATGTATGGATATTTGTCGTGCCACCAAAGAAGCCCACATTTAAATTTATTGAGAAAGTTATACATGCAGAAAAAAAACTTTGATATGCTTCCCTTTGTAATGGTGTAACCCATTAATGTGTATAATAAATTCTTTCTGAAATGATTTTATTTTGGATACCTTTCCAACAGACATTCTGTATAACAAAATATAAAATATAGTACATCATTATGTTGTATTATAGTGTTTAAACAATGAATTAAACTTTGTTTTCCTTTATACTTATGGTATTTGTCATGTATTGTTTTCTGTTTTTCTAACCATAGTCATTATCTGAAATATCGTTATATAAAATTCTGGTTGATAGCTATTATCTTTTGTACTGCCATGCTATTTCTTCAGGTGTTGTCGTGGAACTTCGATGTTTGATCGCGGTTGGGTGTGCTTTATTCCTTTTCTCATTTTATTTTCCTAGTTGGGCAGCTGCACCGCTCAGAAATCAGTTTTTGCTGTGTTCTACAGCAATTGTTCTATGTATTCATGATTCAGTTTTCCTTATGTTTAGGGATTATCCACCCCTCGCGTTTTCGCATCTGGTTTCATTGTGTTGAATTCTGCCTGATGATGGCTTTAGGAGCCGAAACATGGAGTGCAATATAATATCATAAGACTAATGAACTCATTATTGCTCTATGAAGTGTCGTTTAGTTTTTGATAGTTGTGTTGAGACGGGAACAATATAATAGTAATTTTAATAATGCAAATGCCTAGGCAAGCAAGAGCATTGTCAGCAACAGACTTTCATTCAACCATGATAGCCATTCTCAGAAGCATTCTAACAAGAATTAGAGCAACTTCAGAAGAAAAAAGAAACGACTTTCAAGAAGACTCACACAGTTTGTTGATCCCATTTCTCAAATCAAATGGAATCATCATGGAAAGCAGATGCTTGCAAGGTTTCAGCCTTCAGAGAGATCAGAAACAAGTGATCTTCCACACAGGCAACAGGTCACAGGATTAATAGGGACTTAATGAACACAAAGGAATTACTTGCTGAGCAATCAGCACTGCTGCTTTCAATTCAATAATGGTATTGGCCCCTAAGTGGAAGAAATTTAATGTACAAGATGGTACATAGTTCCATTACATGTTTGAAGGGGAAGGTCAGTGGTTCATCACAACTAATGGCAAATCTACCACCAAGTAGGATTCACCCTTCTCACCCTTTCGTTCACACAGCCATCACATATTGCTGTATTCATCTGTCTTGCAACAAAAGAATCGCATCTTGAAGTGACAGGTCTAACAACATAGCTTTCATAGCACAGCTTGTAACATTCATGGTGAGATGTGGCAAATGTGCCTGTATTTATTCAGACAGAGTGACCAGTTTCATTAGAGCTCAAGAAGAGATGGAGCTTACAAGATTTTTCCAGTCGAAGCTTCATCAAGACAAGATTAAACAGATTTATCAAACAGTGGGATTGAGTGGCATTTCACACCCTCATGGGATCCACATAGTGGTAAGCTGGGAGGCAGGAGTAAAACGAGTTTAGCATCATTTGTGCAGAGTGATACAAAAGACAGTGTTGACGTGGGAGGAATGAAACCACCTGACCACACAAGTAGAACCATGTTTGAAAGCCAGGCTGTTGACTCCAAATACCAGTGATCCACTTTGGGGATCAGTTGTACTTAAATGTGTCGACATATTGTAATTTTCTGAACTCAGACAAAAGTAATGGCACTTTATATGAAGAACTGTATGCATTTCTTTGCATATATCTGGCATTCATTCATCTGTAATCTGTCAAGACGACAGGTCCACAGTCTCTTCCAAAACAGTTCCTCCACTTGATGCGATCTAGAGCTTTCTCCTTCAAATGAAAATATCCTCTTCTGTCCCCAAGGTCATCCAGCATCTTCTTACGTCTTCTGGTCACTTCTATCCGTCCCTTTATCTTTCCTTCAATAACTTCTTTTAGAAGGCAGTTACCACGTAAGATATGACCAATCCAATTAGCCTTCCATTTTCTTATTTCATGTAGGATATTCCTCTGCTCACTGACTCTAAATAACACTTCTATATTTCTCACATAGTCGGTCCAACTGATCTTCTCCATCCTTCTCCAACACCACATTTCGAAGCTTTCCAGGTGTTTCTGATCTACTGCCCTAAGTGTCCAAGTTTCAGCCCCATACAAAGCAATGCTCCAAATGTAGCATTTCACTAG
>NW_019718279.1:311495-326401 GCF_002891405.2 Cryptotermes secundus
AGTCCTTGGGCCACTCTCCAATTTCATATGTGGTATTCATTAGTTTTGTCAATGTTTTCAAACCACCTTCTCCCAGTAACTTGAACACATCTCCAAGTACATCGTCATCTCCTGTACCCTTTCCCTTCCTCATTTCCTTGATAACTTTTTCCACCTCACTTTGTAAAATATATGGTCCTTTCTCGTCTGTATCTACTTCTTCTTCCGGTTCAACTTCTAAGGTTTCTGGCCGATTAGGTCGATCATATAGTTCTGAAATATAATTTTCCCAAATTTTCAGCACTTGCCTCTGATCTACTATTCTATTCCCCTGGGAGTCTTCGATGCCAACATTTTGAATCCCATGATTCTCTTTCCATCCTAGTTCTTTTGTCTTCATGTACATCAAATCATAACGTCCTGTCCTTTGAAATTCTATAATCTCATTACATATCTTCTCAAGATATTCCTTTTTGGCCCTGTCCGTGGCTCTTTTCAATTCATTCCTCAGTCTCCTGTATTTCCTCCTGCCTTCTTCATTGTTGACATTCTTCCATTTCCTTCACTCCTTCATTTTACTCATCATCTCCTGTGTAACCCATAGTTTGCTTGCTATCTTCTCAACTTTACCAACCAATTCACTAATAGTATCTAACATGCATTCTTTTATATTGTTCCACTGCACTTCAGCATTTCCACTTTCACCTTCAGTTGCACCGAGTTTCTCTTCTAGGGTCTCCTGCACACTTTGTCTTTGACCATATAACTTCTCCAAATCCCATCTAGGTCTGCGCTTTTGAAAGCTTATAATTTTCTTCAACCTGGTTCGAAACTTGGCAACCAGTAAGTTGTGGTCAGAGTCAATATCTGCCCCAGGCAGCGTCTTCACATCCTTCACACTGTTTCTGAATCGATGTTTCACAAGGATGTAGTCCAGCTGATGCCGTCTCCAATCCCCGGGTGCCTTCCATGTGTAAATTCTTCTCTTTGGCTTCGTGAACCAAGTGTTGGTAACATTCAGTCCATTTCTTTCACAGAAGTCAATAAGCATTTGACCCCTGTGATTCCGTCTTCCTAGTCCATGTGATCCAACAATATTCTGATATGATTCATCTCCAACAGTGCTATTCCAGTCTCCTAATATGATGCTGTTTGTGTCACCTCTTCCATCTTCCTGAAGAATTTCTTCAATTGTGTCATACAACTTTTCCACTTCATCATCTTCATACTCTGATGTTGGCATGTACACTTGCATAATCAGTATATCTACCGGTTCCGCCTTCAACTTCAGAGCAATAATTCTGTCATTACAAACAGTCTTCTTAACAACACTCCTCACTACACTTTTATGCACCACTATTGCCACACCTCTTTTCAGCCGTTCACCTCCGGAATAATACACTTCTTATTTCACCTTGTCCTTTCCACCGCACTTCGCTGACACCTAAAACAGACACCTCATTCTTCTGCATTTCCTTTTTCAAATTCTCCAATTTGCCTGCTTGATTCAAGGATGTCTGGCATAACTTGTTAAATATTCATCAAAGTAATTTTTTTTCAGCAGAACTTAGGGAAGAATTAAATCCTCACAATTCATGTCCATTAAACTAGAATTGGTAGTTCTCATATCTTTCTTAATGTACATATTCTGCAGTCAATATTTGTCTTTCAGACACATGCAGATTTTACCGAAGTCTCTAATTCGCAATAATAATTACATAAAGCTTCCTCCCATCCATATTTATGATTCTAAATCTGCATATATATATATATGACATTAAAATATCATTTTATGCATTAACATAAATACATTCTTGAGTTTATCACAAATACATGAGTATAAATGTTACCATGTCATTTATAGTCCCTTCTGTTTCACATGCCTCCTGAATAATACACTTCATAACCTTTTTGCCATGTAACAGCTGTGGGATGTGCAATGCTTTCTGATAACTTGGACAAAGATGAGTTACGTAACACGTCCACAAAGTAAGTTTCACACTTGTCCCACAGCTAGCAAACCCTATATTGCGTGAAGTGACTGTGTGTACGTGATAGAGCAATGACGTAGCATGGTGCATGCACTAACAGAATTTCCCGCATTCCCATAGTAGCATCATTGCAGCTGTTGAAGATGGAGGCTCTTATTCCAGCTCCCGCCGACTGTGAAGTGCAGTCAGTGATGAAGTTTTTGAATGCACAGAGCACATCGCTGATCAAAATTCATCGTCAGCTGTGCCGGGTCTATGGGCCTAACGTCATGAGCAAGTAGATGGTGCTTCACTGGTGCAGACAGTTTTCAGCAGGTCGACAAAGTGTGCATGATGAGGAGCGCAGTGGGCAGCCATCCATCATTACCGACAACCTGGTGGAGCTTGTGCAGGAACGCATTATGGAGAATTGTCACGTCACAATTGCGGAACTCAGCAGTCATGTCCTGCAGATTTCCCGCTCCTTGTTGCACGAAATTGTCACAGAGCACCTGTTGTTCAGGAAATTGTGCGCCAGGTTGGTGCCGAAGCAACTGACACCAGAACACAAAACAAAGCGCATGGAGTCAACATTGACATTTCTGCAGCGGTACCATGATGACGGCAATGAGTTTCTTGAACAGATCATCACAGGTGACGAAACATGGATTGTAGACATTACCCCAGAAACCAAGCAGCAGTCAATGCATTGGTGTCACAGTGGATCTCCCTGTAAGACGAAATTCAAACAGACGTCTTCACGGAAAGTGATGTGTACGGTATTCTGGGACAGACGGGACGATCTCCACGTTGACTTCCTGACCAGAGGCGAGACGGTGAAAGCTGAGCGTTACTGTGAAACACTGCAGAAATTGCGATGGGCCATTCAGAACAAGCGGCAGGGAATGCTTAGTGCCGGAATTGTCTTCCTGCACAATAACGCTAGGCCGCACATGGCTCAATGGACAGCTGGAGTTCAGCTGGGAGGCGTTTAAACATCCACCCTACAGCCCAGACCTCACTCCTAGTGATTTCCATCTTCTCCTGCACCTAAAGAAATTCCTGGCTGGTGAGCTTCAGGGTTTTGAGAATGACAGAGAAGCAGAGATGGTTGTCACACAGTGGTTCCAGTCCCAGGTGGCAGACTTCTATGACACAGGTATTCAAAGTTTATCCCACGGTATGACAAATGTCTCAGTTCCAGTGGCGATTATGTTGAAAAATAGCTGAACACTTGCTGTGTCTGTTGCAATAAATATTTCCATGAAATTGTGTTTTATGTCTGCAAACAGCCCCAGGGAAACTTACTTTGTGGACAAGCCTCGTACTTGCATTAACAGAAGCTTTTTCAGTTATGTAGGAAAAATTGTTTTATGTATTTAAGTTATCTAAAAATTAAAATGTGTTTAAATATATGTTTACCTGTTGGTCTGATGTGGGCTTTAATCTTGGTCTCTCGTTGTGAGATTCATGATGCTAAGACAGTTTGTGGTCATTGGTTTCCAGTAGTGTTGTTTTGTGTTTAAGGATTTGAAATGTGTTTTTGCCCTTGCTATATATGACATACAGCAGGTCCCTTAAATATTTAGGAGAAATATTCCTATTATATGTAAGCAACAGAGTGTTACCATTATATGCAGGTCACAACATTTTATTTGTGGCTAAAAGAAAAGTACAAAACATTGTGATAATTAATAACATACAATTGCAGCAAATTGTATTTCACCTCCAGCCCCTAAAGGGCACTTTTATTATTGCTGTACTTCTATGAAAATTAGAATAATTTCTATGGTATGGTTTAACATGGGAAAGTGTCCAAATTTTTTATGTATATGAAATTGATGTGGGTTTACAGGGTAAAATAGCCACTTTTTTTTCTTTATGAACATGAGAATATTGTGACGCATTGCGCTATGGAGGGACCCCCCCCCAGCGGCGACGTGCCGAGCGGAGCCGAAGTGAGCCGAGTGTAAGCACGCTGGTCGCTATGCAAAGCTAGTAAACAGCGGTTGCTAAGCAAAGCCAGTCAACACCCCGTCTCTCCCCGTGGTGACGTAACACGGGACGCCGCAGTTGCTATGTAGCCGTAAACAACTCCCAACAGCGTTGCTAGGCCATCAGCAAACACGGCAACTAGGCAACAAGGAAGCAAGGCGTTTCCCGTTGTCCGGCTGAGGGTTTATAAGAGAACTACACTGCCTACGAAGACAGTTGAGTTGGAATCTAGTCAGCAGTGAGTCACGAGTTAGCCAGGGAGTCAGTCAACCAGTCAGTTGTAGTCTAACATTCGCAGGCCAAGTAATTGTAATACTGCAGATGGCAGTAGTTGTGAAATTGTGAATTCTGTGATTGTACGCGCGAGTGTGAAATAAAATTCGCTATATCCAATAAGGTATGAAGTTATTTGTTGCGTTATATACCCAACACGTGACAATATCTTCAGCTGAAGTTTAAGCTTTATATTTTTGTGTCCCTTGGGCACTTGAATTAATTTATCAACATCAGAGAGACTTGATATAGTAATATTGAAGCTCTACATTGTTTTTTAAGAAACGTGTTTTGACTGCATGTAGCCTGTGATCTTAACCCAGCATACAACAGCTCATCCATGTACTATAATCACAGAAGTTAAGAGGAAGAAGGGAAGAACTGTCTTGTTAGCAGGAAAAAACATAATGGACCATGATTGCTTCAGCAAACTCCAGAAGTACTGAGGTCCTTAGAATGAATATCTGCAGATATTGTTACTTTCCCAGGACTATAGAATCCTTGAAGTTTCAGGATTTTCCATGTTCACAAAATGAATATGCACACATTACCAAGAATAATCTATATATCCAAGGAAACCAATATGTAAACTGCAGCATAAAAGAAGTACTGACCATAATGAGGACCTTTATTTGACAGAATGAAACATCAAACATTTCATCCATCAGATATAAGATTTTAAAACCAACTGAAGGCAATGCAGATTTTTCCACATACCTTTTCCTTCACCTTTGATAAATGTAAAAGTTTATGGCAGGAGTGCTAGGCCACCATTTCAATTTTAGGTTATCTTTAATAGCCATTACCTTATTGTCCTACCATTGCAGAGGGAAGTCCACCTCCTGAAAAGGCTTCTTTCATCCTTTGCCAAACGTGCAGAAGCTATGAAGGTTGAACAGACCATAATGGAAAGAATTAGCAGGAATAACATATTTTGTGCATGATATCTATGGCGACTGTGGGATGTTCAAGGAAAAGTTTCTGATGTAATGAGAGACTGAAGGCTTAGTGCCAATTTGAAAAGTGGCTCTTAATATAAGAAGGAAATTTCAGCTGTTAATGAATGTTACAGTGGAACCTCCGTTCAGTGTTTCTTAATTTAATATTTTCTCTCATTTAATATTGTCTTAATTTAATATTTTCTCTCATTTAATATTGTGACACTGGTGTCAGAAATGGGATATGGACTTACACACATGACCGACAGGATTTGAACTCAAAACACATGACAACTGGTGTCAGAAGTGGGATTTGGACTTACATGCATGACTGACAGGATTCGAACTCAAGACGCATGACAATATTGTAGTGATCTCATTATTATATTCCTTACATATTAAGATTTTTCTCAGTTTAATATTCAGATTCATTGCTTGTCAGCGTATTTTTAGACATGGGTTTCACTGTAGTGGACAAATAACAAAATCTGTACTCTGTAATAGGAATGTACAGAATTTTCAGAGGTGTTATTTGCAAAACTTCCAGCAGTTCTGATGAAGTCTTTTCGTACAGTATATTACTTTGTTATAAACAAAGGTACTTGATGGTCACCCTTGACCCCCCCCCCCAAATGATGTCTGTATACATGTAATGAAATATTGTTCATGTTAATATCTGTAACTTGTGAATGAATTTTATTTTCCTAGTGCACATATGACAAGATACATTTAAGAATACAAATTGAATATGGAATATGAAGGAAATTCCAGTCACTTCATTTAGTTACAAATTCAGACTTTAGGACATAACTGTAATCTTTAATTTTGCTATACAAGTTTGTTTACTTTTCAGTTAATAATACAGAATTGTGGCATGTATGTAGCATTGTGAGGATCCCAAGGGATGCCAGTGGTAGAACAGTGAAAAGCCGGTTTATGGTCAAATATCAGCTGGTAATTTTGGGGGTGCATGATTCAAATTACCCAGGTTGCTTGCTGATACAAGGCTTTTATCCGGCAATTTCAGCTTAACAGGTGTTCTGTTGCTATCACTGCTTGTGTGTTGGAAGAGTACAAGCATGCCTGCATGTGAACTTGAAGAAGTTGAAGCAAGCAGCTACCATTCGTAACTGCTTTATGTATTCTAGCACATCCTTCCCAAGGAATGGTAACAGGTGCAACTACCTCATGGTGGTATTCATTGTAGAATTGTACAGTGAGACCTGTGAAGTTGGTCGTGTCTGAGTGTTGATCACTTCCTATGGCAATCACATTTTTAGTGGACTGTCAAAGTTGTTTTCCAAGATTTGAGGTTCTAATGGTGGTGACAATGAAAATCGCTGTTTTCTTGAATGTGATGCCACAGTGTCAGATCCCAGAAAAATGTAACCTGTATGTATTTATACTGTCACGTGTTGGGTATGTCACACGACAAATAAATTCACATGGGTCTCGATTCAGCGAATCTTTATTGAATATTCACTCTTACACTCTTTACAATCGTTATCAGCCGTAGTATCAATTGGCTTCTGCCTCAATGCTTGACTCTCGCTTCTCTAACAGTAATCTAGTACATGTCCTAAGCTCTGCTTATATAGGGGTCATGCGGACCCAGTCGAGGACACCTCTCGCCAAAGTTCGATTCCGCGTGTTCGGCAATCTGTTGCTTTGGGAACGATCTCCCTAGATTACACCGGTAACGTGTTTCGTCTCATCCGTTTGTACTCAGCGGCCTTCTGTTGTTCATCTCCGGGGGAAACGCGTTCATTGCTTCTGCACTTCCTACGCAACGGCCCATTGTTATTGCGTTTGCATGGAGGTATCTACTCCAGACACGTTACAATACACGGTTAACATTCTGTAATTTGGCATTAGTCTCGCTCTCTCTCTCTCTCTCTGCCATGCATGATAGGAATGCATATGCACGGTGTGTCCAGGATCCGTCAGGCCTTCCCCCCCCCCCTGCAATGCCATCTGTTGGCGAGTTGTGGCGTTAAAATTCTTGAAGTTTCAGCTGTTGCTGTCTATAATTTCAAAGCGCAGGCCTCGCTGCATCATGTGTTCTGACCTTGAATGTAACAGTACTGTTCTGACGCTTGTCAGAAAATGACGGTTGAACAGTGAGCCAACATCAAATTTTGTTTGAAGTTAGACAAAACAGCCAGAGAAGCGTACGAAATGATGAAAAGTATGTACGGTAGTGATTGTTTGAGTCGCCTCGCTCGAACACTTTTCGATGGTATGCTGTATTTCATGACGGCAGGGAGGACATTGAAGACGCTCCACGTGCATCAAAGCCGAGAACAAGTGGCACTGAAGAAAATGTGAAAAAAGTGACCGAAATCCTTGCATCAGACAGATGTGTTTCTGCAAGACTCATCTAGGAGCTTTTGGGAATACCAAAAAGTACTGTGCATCAAATTTTGACCAAGGATATGGGCAGACGGAAGGTCTGTGCGCGGTTTTTACCGCACGTGCTGTCAGGCGATGAAAAACATGCCAGAGTGGAACACTGCAAAGACATGTTATGGTCGGCCCAAAGTGATACAAAATTTGCAAAATCGATTGTTACTGATGACGAGACATGGTGTTTTCAATATGAGCCTCTCACAAAGCGGCAGAGTGCAGCGTGGTTGAGCCCAAAGAAGCCGAAACCAAAGAAAGTGTGCATGCAAAAGAGTCGAGTAAAGACACTGCTAACCGTTTTCTTCTATTCAAAAAGAATCATTCACAAGGAATTTCTGCCAGAAGGTCAAACAGTGAATTCTGATTATTATCCTGGAGGTTCCTGGTCGCTCCTCCACGACAGTGCCCCACCCCACAAATCGAAGATCGTGCGTAATTTTTTGGCCAGAAAAGGGATCACAGTCCTTGATCATCCTTCAGATTCGCCAGATTTGGCTCCAGCAGATTTCTGGTTGTTCCCAGAAGTTAAGTTGGCGATGAAAGGAGACCGTTAGGACACCATCCAAGACTTCCAAAGGGAATGTACTGCAGTTTTAAATGCAATTCCACAAAAGGAGTGCAGTGACTGTTTCCAAAAACTTCTCAATCGATTCCTGCTTTGTATCTATTCAGAAGGAGACTATTTTGAATAAAAAGAGTGAAATTTTGATAATAATTCACATCTTGTATTTTTAAATGAACACAGTCCTAATAGAACCTGGACACACTGTGTATGACAGTCTTCTTGGAGCACCACAGTTTTGACAGGCATTGTACTTTTTTGGAGGTACATTTTAAATGTTTCAAGAGATGGCTTTATTCTCATCTTCAGGTTATTTGCTGTCTTTATACTAGTAGATATTTTTTTAAATAATGGCACTAGCTGGAAGTTGTTGGCAAACAAGTTTAGAAGGTTCTATCCTCTCTCCTAATCTCCTCTCCTATCCTCTCTGCTACTAATGTTGAAAATATAAAAAGTAACAAGTATGACATCCAGTCACCTTCAGAAAGGAACTGAGCCAACTCTTGAAACATGAGTGACTGCCTAATACATTAGAGTTTTGTGGCACCATACAGCATTTTTGTTCACGTTTGTACTACAGATACAAAGAATGCATTCTACTGTGTTTTTCATTTTTTGCAAGTTGACGGTCGCTTATACTGTCTTTGTCTCACACTGTACTGTATCTGATTTTGAAACCCAAGGGTTCAACAGTGCTAATATCATAACCTAGCACTGTTCACAGTCCTAAACCTACAGTGTACCTTCCATCACATTTTTGATCTTCAAAGAAATTTCCCCAGGAAAACTTCTAAAATTTATCTGTCATAATAATACTAGGTGACCTATACTCATGTAAGTCTTGAAGTGCTTTGTGTAATATCCTAAATTACCCACTTCATCCTTCTTAAGCCCAGATATGGTCTTGTGCACTTCGTTCTGAAATGATTGTAGTTCGTGTTCTTTGCTCTAAACAATAGACCCCATACAGAGCAGGGGCCAAAATTATTTTATTTCACATTATGCAGCAATAATATAGCCTGTATAATAATGGTAAAACATCTGAGTAATTTCATGGAAAAGAATCCTTCTTGAAAAGCTGTTAGTTGCTCATCTGATCAGGAAATTGCCCACTCTTATGGAATGTGAAGGATCATTACCCTGTTCACAAGAGCCTACCATTGTACCTTATCTTGAGCCAGTCCATGCGCCTTAATCTGATATAAGTTCCACTATAATATTACATCTTGGAGGAATGGGGCATGTGGCACAACTGAGTGAATTTGTGATATTAGAATGAACGCATTTGTGTGGTATTAAAATTGAAGTGACATTAGTCACCCACATTGCAACATTTGCAATTAAATGTTGTGCACAAGGATATATGAAATAATTTAAATTGTCAGTCTCACTGCATCTACCAAAGATTTATAGTTTAGCAAGAATTCACCTCCTGCTTCTGAGTGCAGCTGTTGACCCCAAAACTCCAATTACCCTTCTCCTGTACACAGCTTGTTTCACCATTGCCTTTACTGGGCATGCAGTGCATTATTGCCTCATCCCCATAGTAGTGAGAGATTTAAAATTCCTGTAGATGTCAACTGCAGCAGAAGGAGAGATGAACAGAAATAGTCATGTTCGCCATTAAATATTTAATCACAGAAAGGAAATGAAAACAAAAATGTCCCATGCTGTAAAATAATAATCTCCCCAGTGGTATAATTTTAAGTAGAATTTCCAAACTGGTGTAAATTGAACCACATACCCCTGGTTCATAAATGCTGACTTAAACCATTTTGCAATTTATATGCATATATATCATCAGGATATGTCAGTAAAGTTACTTGGTGTGAACTTGATGATGCAAGATGATTCTCAGAAGGGGAGGGAACTTTACCTCTGTTGCCATGTCCAGAATATTACTTGGGTTACACCTCTTCAGTGGGTGCTTCCCTGGGGTGCTGGCGATGAGTGATCGTTTGTTTGCACGTATTGCCAAGGTCCAGAACATTTATAGAGATTTCTGAACTTTGGCAGTGTTCTAGTATTCTGAACAATACGGTGCCCAAATATTAGATCTTTTGTTGTCAGATGAAAATGTGGGGAGGCACCAACTCAATTGGGTCCATTAGAAAGAGCTGTTCTCAGTGACTGAACCTCTGTATCGATCCTTAGGTGGAGAGGAACCTACTAAGTTAGGTTCCTAAGAAAAAGCTGATTTCAATCCCAGATGAGGGACAGAGTCAGAAGCTGCCAACCAATCCTAAGAACTTTAGAATTTATTCACAACACATGTACGATCGTGATATGCTTCTTAGGTACATGAGAATCTTCTTTCTTATCTTACCGTGGACTCTTACCTAATCTGTATGAATCCGGTAATGTTTTTCTGGAACATAAAACTAGCACATGATGTTACTGCACAAAACTGTGAACGGCTTGCCCTAAAATTGCTTTTCTGGCAAAGATATGCCTCTTCCACCCTCCCACCTTATAATTTGGATGCCTACTTAAGATGACCACTTCTAGATGCAACTACAGTTTTCAGATGTGCACAGGTTTTACTCTATCAGGTGTGACAAATCTGTAACGAACTGTATCAGTATACAAGGTCTGACAATAAACTTCACGAACTCGCCACTGTGTGCTTCCCATGGCAGCAATGAACAGAAACCTCAGTATGGTTTGATGACATTGGCATATCAGCGTTTCAAAGCTGTGTTGCTGATCTATGGCAGTCTTTTTCTGACTGGCATCTAATGTCTGTGTTTTGGTGTGCCATTGCGTGAATGTCGGAGCTTGAATTAGAGCAGTGTCTGTGAGGGAGTTTTTAGCTAGGAAACAAATAACTGCTGGAACACCCTCCCTATTCACCAGATCTAGCCCCCAGGGATTTTTTGTGTTCCAGAAGATAAAGGTAATATTGAAAGGAAGGCGTTTTGATGACATTGATGACAGCAGGAGTAATACTATGGCAGCTCTGAAGGCCAGTCCACAAAACCATTTCAGAAATTGTTTTGAAGGGTGGACTAGATGCTGGCATCGGTGCATAGCTTCCAAAGGGGAGTACTTTTGAAGGCGACCACAGTTATATTCAGCAACGAGGTATATAGCACTTCTCCGTGATGAGTTTACAAACTTTATTGTCAGACTAATCCTTCCAGCCGCACTATGGCCCTAGGGTCGACTCAACCTCTAACAGAAATGAGTACCAGGAATATTCTTGGGATGTTCTTGGGGGTAAAGCGCGTAAGGCTGACAACCTTACCGCCATCTGTGAGCAGATTGTCTAGAAAACCTCACAACCTGTGGGCTTCCATGGCCTGGTACAGGGATAGCTTTACTTTTTTTTATGTATAACAATACTTGGAAATCTGATTTACTTCTGTCTTCAGGTGACTGATAAGCAACTTTAAACTTCCAGTTGTATACACCTGTGATGGTGTCAGATCAACATCCCTTAATGTACTGTATGCCAATGTATCTCAGATGAGAGCCGCATCCAACATAAACTTATGACGTTCAGTAATTCTTGTCACAGACCTCTGACTCAGATTGCTTTCAGACCACGCCATAATTTCTTACAATTTCTGAAGGAAAACATTGCATATTGATGTCCCCTGCATTACTGTAATTTGTATGTTTTGTATTTCAGTATGAAAGAATAAAGATAGAGCTCCAATGATTCACAGTATGTCTTTTCTGTTAAGAAATATGCCAAACTTAAAATATTTCGGTGGGGTTATAACATTGAAGTTTCTCGTGGGGCTAGAAGGAGTGAGTTGATGTACATAGTTTTGTTCGTGTATACATTTGTAGTGCATTTTGATCACAGTGTGTATGGGTTTTAAGAAATGAGGGACTGAGAATTAAATTCACTTACATGATAGTCCCTTTGTGTTATGATAGCCATAACAAACTACATCTTTTATGAAAGTGAAATTTTTAGAGTACCGAGTGTAAGATGATGAAGAGTGCAAGTATATAGATTCTTGACTCTCCATTCTTGGTTTGTTTACTGATGGATTTGGGAATGATGAATTGGGATGTGGAAGGAAGTGAGCCTGGAATATCTTAACCTTTAACATCTGGCCTAACCATGTCTTGGTCTCTAAATTATGTTTGACCTTCGTTATGGTGTATAAATTTACTTATTTGTGTATTATGCAGCGCACTGCAGGAAATATGGCAAAATGAATCTTCCCACCCCTAAGATTTTTATCCTCTGGATTGTCACACCTTGTAGTTGTGCAAGCATATAATGATGTTGTAGAGGAACGTGCTCCCTCCATTTTCAGGTATCAGGCATAAAGGTTCAGAAAATATCTTCGACTATATAAGCAGGCTGCAAGGAAGCTGGGCACTGAGATTTGTTCAGAATTTTCATATCAAACAAGTGAAAAAGTAGAGTCCAGTATTCTGGGATGTAATACCATGTAGTCCAGCGAAAGTTGACCAGAGTCTCAAAATAACATATCACCTCCATATTCAGGGTCTTAAAATGAGCCACAAGAAACCAGCATGAAACAGGTAACAAGCAAAGCAGATTGCATGCTGAAGAACACAAAATTTTCATACGCTATGAACGAACTCACAAGCCATGAAATCTACTCATGTTAGCTCTCCCTGACAAACAGAGCAAATCAATAGCAGACAAGAGAAGGGTAGCGAAGCTGTGCCTTGAAAAAGGCCACTTGTGGCACTTCCTGATATTGGAACGTGGGGAGAGAACTTGTGTGTGTGGTGGGCAGATAAATGAAAAAGGCAGGAAAGAAGTCGTGCACATGGGTTATAGAAACGCAACAGGGTATAAGAAAGCAAAATGCAGTAGACAGGAAGGCAGGAAAGGAAAGAATGGCTCGGGGTTTATGAGTGCCCAGAAAGAGCAGAGTTCTGGCAGTCCAAGGACTGTCACTCCCACCATCACATTTGCAATTGCACTGACACATTATTCCTTGTAGTCTTTGACGTGTTCATTTGCTAGAGTACAGTCTGTGGACTCTGTATCACAAGATTATATAAGTGAGATGGTATTTTAATGAAGTCCTTTTGAAGATGCTGCATTATTGAGCCATATTCAGATATTTGGGGCTCAAGACAGGTTCATGTTGCATAAAGTTGTGCTTTCTAATGGGGTTGTAGTGAAATAGCATTTGGTAGTTATGCTCTCTCCCAGAGAACAGCTAGAACAGTTGCGTTTTGAATGTAATACATAAACAGTAACCCCATGAACCTCAAATCTTAGCCAATTGACACTTTGCCACTCTGTTTGGGAGGTGTGGTGTTCATTTTCAGGATATTGCAGTGTTTGTGATGACGCTGCTGGTGTAATCTCATGTGGTAACTGTGAGTGACGTGTACTAACTCAGATTGCCATGTGGGGTTTCACGTGTGGCCTCACAGCCAGCCAGCCAGCTCACGTCTGATGCAAGGCACTCCTATCTTCACTGTCTGTGTTTAGAGAACTAGTTCCTAGTTTACTGTACTACCTGGATACTGATCCCTTGACGTCCATGTATTTTGACACAGCATCCCGCCAGGTCCAATGTATTATTTTGTATGAGTTTTAAAATGCACAAATTAGATGGCACATTGAACTGGAACTTGATTTTCTAAAGGATAGACAGAGGAGCCCACTTAAGGTCCACATATTTGAACACACATCAAATGTGTCATTGTTCTGAATTTTAAAATTGCCAGAATATTTGGACTGATTCATATAAAGGACCTGAAGAGGTTAGCTTTTAATCTGGTTAAGTAAGGCAAATAATGCAGCTGTTTGTTGCTTCTGGCTCCAGACTGGAGATGCTTATCAGTAATGGTACACTCATATAAATGTGACATTACATTGGTCATGTAAGCTCTTCCTTCACCCTTCAAAAAACCCTTAAATAGTCATCATTCTTTCAGCATTCAAAGTTAACGTGGTTCAGCATTACAGCTTGGATTAGCATTACATTAATCTCAACATTGAACATTATATGCCCAGCAAGACTTGATCTCATAAGGTTAATAGAATTCTTCAGTTATTCCATGATGTATTAACATGCATTATATTTTGTTCTTGAATGGACATGATGATGATGATGATGATGATCATGATCATGACCATCATCATGATCATCCTCGCCCACTCTCTGTTTCTTGTAAAAGAAGTCTAGATACACTGAAATGAAATTGAATGTTCAGGAATCTTATTTAATACATAGGGCCTGCACAAATTTCCATTCATCAGGTAATCATGTTACCTAAAATTTCCATGATGACACTTTGAATTCTCTTCATATCAGTATTAATATTGCTAATAATGTAGGCCTTGTTTAAGATGGCAAGCGGATTAATTTCTTTCCCTTTATTCCATTCATGTCTTTGTCTACCGTCCTCCTTTCTCCATTATTTCTTTCCCATCCCTTTCAGTTGTCTATCCTATCATCATTCCTCTCCCCCTTCCATCTTCTCTCTCCTTCACATTAAAACAGTTCCTTTAACACATTCTTCTATTTCTCTATTAGTGTAGCATGTTTATTTCATTCTCTCCTTACCCTTCTGTTCCTCTCTTCTTACCTTATATGAGGGGGGACCCAAAAATAACCGGAACTGACCTGTTGCGCGCGCATGCTTTGTAGTTACGAGTTGTGCTGCTAGGTGGTGTTAGCTGGGGGTCTCCCGCGACTGTTAGTGAGCTGGCGTCAGTCTGAGTTAAGTGGTTTGTCTGTGGTGCTCTGTTGTGTGCGTTCCTGTTTCAACCCTTTGGCAATTAGTGAGATGGCCGACCAGAAGGAACAAAGAGTGTGCGTGAAATTT
>NW_019718279.1:326591-366419 GCF_002891405.2 Cryptotermes secundus
GGAACAAATTTTGCAGACACCCGTCTCATGTGCAAACCTTTGGTTAAAATTCGCTGGACCGTGCTCCACGAGATGTTCGTTTCCTCAGAAAGTTGGTCAATGGTCTTTCGACGACCTTCATCAATTGCATGTTTGATTTTGGCAATGTTTTCGTCATTTCTTCCTGTCGAAGGACGCCCGGGGCGTGGCATGTCTTCTGTTGACATGTTGCCAGATTTGAAACAGGAAAACCACTCATATACCTGTGATTTCCCCAAAGCATCATCATTAAAGGCTTGCCGAAGCATCCCAACAGTCTCGGCTGCAGTTTTCCCTAACAGAAAGCAAAATTTCACGCACACTCTTTGTTCCTTCTGGTCGGCCATCTCACTAATCGCCAAAGGGTTGGAACAGGAACGCACACAACAGAGCACCACAGACAAACCACTTAACTCAGACTGACACTAGCTCACTAACAGTCGCGGGAGACCCCCAGCTAACACCACCTAGCAGCACAATTCGTAACTACAAAGCATGCGCGCACAACAGGTCGGTTCTGGTTATTTTTGGGTCCCCCTTCGTATTTATTCATCTGCCGTCATTCCTCTACCCATGTCATACCAATGGCAAGAGATAATTTAGCTTTTCCACATGTGTCAGCAGTGGCACATTGGGTTTTTCCCAAGCTTGACAGTAATTGGCCAGTTGTTTATATTTAGATGTTTAATTTGTCCTTTTGTTAATAGAAAACATATTTCTCATAAGATGTATGTTGTTTCTCACTTTGCTCAAGTTTTGGAGGTGGCTCCAAGATTTGCCCTTTTGTTAATTAAAAGAAACTACAGATTTCTCACCAAAATTATTTTGTTTCTGAATCTGGCTCCTAGTTTTTGGAGATGACTCATATGTTTATAGGAAATTTATACAGGCCTGGATGTGTTTACTAAAAATAGGTTGTTGCACTTAAACAGTTTATTGTGTAATTATTAATTGGTACCAAAATATGTTAATGTTTGTTTCTCTTCTCCTGTTAGGTTTGTACCTCTGAATTGTTATGTTAGAACACAATACACTACACCACACCATCTCCTGTAAGGAAAATAGTAAAATTTTGGATCTCATATAACTCATATTAGCCATGAAGATACAGGACATGACATTTTCATCCAGCTGTTTTAAGCAAAGAATACTTGTCATGTCATGAAATAGCTGATACTTCAACCCAGAAAGCTTGGAGTATGCCAAGCCTTTCATGGAATTCATTTCTGAATAATTGTGAATTTAATGGGAAGACCTCTTAAAATTCTTGTTGCATAGAGTTTGATGCATAATAGATGCTTACATATTTGCATGTCTTGGCAAGTATGAGGTCAGCTTTATCTTGGGAGAGTATTAATACATGAATCAAAATCGCCTGTGTCTCATTTGTAAGAAACCCTGGGTGTAAGTAGTAGCTTGTGATGTGGGACTTGATTTGTGCTTAGTGTGTAGACTTCTAGTAAAGTAGAGATTTCTTGTTTACTGTAGAATACAGTTTGTTTTACTCAGTAACATTATAACATAATAATGATTGCTTCATAGACATAGTTGGATGTTACACCTGTACTGTTCATAAGAGCAGCACGATACAGGAGATTGTTGTAAGTTCTTTAAAATTGTAATTCAGATGAAGTTATAGTGTCAAGCTATATGCTTTGAGATCCCTCTTGTCTGATAGATCCAGGTTTGATATTGTCATTTCATGTCGCATTTATGGAAGGCAGGTAGATTGAGACATACTTTTCAGTTTCTCTAACCATTTATTCCTATTTTCACTTGTTATATGAGGTGTTCAAATACTCATGGAGCCCTTATTTGCCCTTTAGTGGAAGGGTAGAAGCAGAAAAACATTGCATATGTTTTTTTAATCCCAATCCCTTTATATTGAATGCCCAGTGATTCTATGCCTGCAGTATGAATCAATTTACATAAAACTAAATGTTTCCATAGTCATAATTATTGTTGCACAAAGACAGTGGAAAGTTTAATCAGAGTCACTGTTATAGTAAGTTACGAGATATTGATAATTTGAATATGCTTTTCCAAAAGCATAGTAAAAATTTGGGTGGAAAGCAGTAATTACTCGTAATCTACTGCTGCATGAACAGATAGAATAATTTGGAGTCTTGAAAATGCAAGAGATTTAGTATGTTTTCCATTTCCATGTTTCTGTTCTTAATGTTGTCCTGGGTAAATGATGCATACACAATATTCATGCAGGAGTAAGTAAGTTGCATTTGCAAACAATATGGCCATCCCACTGCCTCACAATGAGATGTATAACATGCTATTTATATTGCATATGTACCAATGTATTTTGAATTATAAACTAGCCGTTCAGGCATAGAGCAGGCATGTATTGTGGGTTACAGAGGGTAGGTACTGTAATTCAAGTACAGTAACTGCTTTTGCCACTTGTAATTTAAAAGAAACAAGATACAGATAATTGTAAAAATAATCATCCTCATCATGTGTCAAGCTGTTCGGGCTCTTCTCATGCAGCTCAATAATTTCTTTGAATATCAGTCACCCAAAAATGGGAGTGCTGCACTGGGGGCACGCGGTAGCGTAGTGGTTAAGGCGCTATGCTACAAGTTGGAAGGTCGTGGGTTCAAATACCGATGAGGTCATTGGATTTTTTTCAATTGACCTAATCCTTCCGGCAGCACTATGACCCTGGGGTTCACTCAGCCTCTAACAGAAATGAGTACCAGGAATTAAATAATTTTCCTGGGGAGTAGAGCGCGGCTGGCGCATAAGGCTGACTGTCTCTGACCCGATTGTCTAGATAGTGTGGGACCCTTAATGTCTCACAACCCTATGGGCCTTCATGGCCTGTTACAGGGATAGCTTTACTTTTACTCTTTTTTTTTTCTCCAATTGACTGCTTAATTTTGAGAGGTGTGCAAATATCATCTGTTGTTGTCATAGTTAATTAAGATGCAGCAGATGTAATTAGACATGACTACAATTTTTATTCATCTAGGTGATATCTCTATAATTTTAAACCTATACATTATCCACAGTAAGTTTGTGAAATAAATTTTGAGACTTCAGGTTTTTGCAGCATTATCTCTAAAGACTGTCTTCTGGAATGTGATTGTGTTGTTCAGTACATAGGTACCAACGCTTGAGAGGAATGTGCTGCTTCCATCTTCAGGCTAAAAGAATGTCTACTAAATTACATGGCAACATGTCTCAGAAGGGAGTGATCTTAAAATTTGAAAATTCTGTGCTGCATGAGATCTCTGTATTGTGTTATGAATGCATTGTGTGAAATGGAAACTGTAGACAAGAGAAGACTGGCAACAGCAACAACTGCAGGTTTGGTTTGAATGATTAGCTGCATGCACCAGATAGTGAATGTTCCCTCGCATGGAGCCTTGACGCTTGTGGCGGGCGCCAAGGCATGAGTATTACATCAGGTACTGGTGAGCTTACATAACCACCCAGTGCTTGTGTCATACTTCAGCCTTGACGTTCATGCTCATCTGTTCACCTGCCAGCTGGAAGTAATGACTCAGAATCATTCACTGGTGTTATAGACATAAGTTATGTGGACTGCCGTAATATGCATAATGACTCTGGTGTGAATAAAATAGAGTGTTATAACCATGCATTTGCATGTATGTTGTAGTTCATTCGTATTTTAACAGTGTGTACTTACAGTATGTACTACCAGCATGGGCATCACTTTGATTCTTCTGAGGATGCAGCCAGAAGTTACGCTTACAAAGTTACTTTAAGCCATTTAAGTTTAATTTACCAATTGCTCTAGGATATTCAGGTTAGAATAATACATATTTTGTGACTTGAAATATTAGGTATTAAAATTTGATAGGAGTTGCTTCCTTTTTCAAGCCCCCCACCACAGTAATGTTTTGGAGGAAGGGGTCAGATGCATCCCATCCCCCTTGATGCCTATGATTACCATTGCTAATCCACTCTATTGTTTTATGCATCCAGTGCATTCAGATGGCAGTTGGTATGACTGAAACTGAAGGGAAGAGACTAGATGGGAGGATAGTATTAAAATGGATCGTAATGAAAAATAGAATTTAAGGACATTTCAGAAAGGAACAACTTTTGAATGTGGTGTTGTAATGAAATTTCCAGATTGTATCCCCCTCATATTTCTGCATTTACTTTTCCATGCCATCCCCTTCAGTTCAGTTGCCTTCCAAATGGATGCATTGAGTCTGGAAATCACAACATTTTTTAAGCATTTGCAGTTCTGTTTTTGAGCTTGGCAAGTGCAGCCAGCAATTGCCCTTAAATTGTGATTTTATCAAACCTCTCTTCACCTTCAGTGCCACCTGAGTTCTTCTTGGGTGAGGGAAGGGCATAAAGTCACGTGGTTCTGTGGAACATGTAGAAGGTGAGACAGCATTCATGTTCTCAAGTGTAAATTTATTTTCCTTTAGGGGCTGCAGAACATTTTAGTAGAAATGTTTGTTCACAGTTTGGCCCCTATGGCATGAATTTGTGATCTACAATCCTTTGAATGTCAAAAAACACTATCATTATGCCGAAATGAACTTGTCTGGCCTTCTTTGGACAGGAGGTGATGAGCTCTTCCACTGAGAAGACTGCTGATTCGTTTCAGGGTTGTACTCATACACCCATGTTTTGTCATTGGTGATAACCATCAAAAGGAACTGTATCTGTCTGAACTTCTGATGAAGCTCCTGACACATTGATATGATTCTACTTTTGCAAGACACAATATTATGACGGTCCATTGCATTTTTAATACTTCCATCAGACTGCTTAGGTATGACCCAAATGAAGATTCCTACCTCATTGGCCAAGTTGTGGATAGTAACATGTCTGTTTTCCAGAAGAAAGGTTTCATTTGTTTCATGTTCTCATCCACTTTCTTGTACATGGATGCCCGGAATGGTTTTATTGTAATTAACTGATATCACTCCATTTTTAAAGGTACACACACGCCCTCTTTGAAATGTGTCATTTTATGATAAAACACGGATCACAAAGAGCGCACACACAGCCCCATTTCACAAGGTGTTGTTTCTGAATGAAGCAAGATACAAATAACAGTAGATTTTGCTGTGCTGCCCTAACTGTAGCAGCATGATATTGCAATCTGTCCAGAAACTAATTATTCACACCATGTAGTTTAAAATAAATTTTTCTGTATGATTGTACAGGGGATGGACAAAAGTATGGAAACACCTTGTGAAGTGCATGCCTGAATTGAAGTGTTTATTTTAGAGACATTTGTAGGAGACGCTGTCATATCTGCCCCATACCACTACCTGTACAACCTTCGCAATACATTGTAAGCTTCATTTGTTGTCTAGGCAGTGTTCTGTGCAGTTTTTAGTGCATCATATCAGAGCTAACAGAATACAAACACAGGCAAATTCTTGGGGTCCGTATGGTGGGTGCTTCCATAACCAAAGTAGCTGAGGTTTTTTGGTGTTTGTGAGGCACAGTATCCAAGATTATGACTGCATACAAGAGGACTGAAAAAAAACCGCATCCGATGAACACCAGCGTGGACGGAAATGTGTATTGAGTGATCGAGACAGACGAACATTGCGTAGGATTGTGACGAAAAATAAGAAGACTACAGCTGCAAAAGTGACTGCTGAACTGAATGTCACGCTCACAAACCCTGTCAGCACCAAAACAGTATGAAGGGAACTCCACAAGCAGGGTATTTCTGGACAAGCTGCAATTCCAAAGCCACTCATCAGTGATAAAAATGCCACTAAGAGGAGAGTGTGGTGCCGAAGTCATAAAACCTGGAGTGTGGAGCAATGGAAGACGGTCATTTGGTCGGATGAGTCCACCTTCACACTGTGTCCGACTTCTGGCCGAGTTTACATCTGGAGAACGCCATCCCAGCTTACGATCCAGATTGTTTGCTGCCAAGAGTGAAACATGGCAGGGGTTTGATCATGGTATGGGCAGCCATATCGTGGTATTCTGTCAGACCCATCATTACCCTGCTAGGTCACGTCACTTCCAAAGATTATGTGACCATTTTTGCGACCAGGTCCATCCCACGGTGCTATCCACCTCCATCATCATTAACAGAACTTGCCAATGTTTTGCAGGAAGTATGGTACAAGATTCCCTTGCAAATCATATAGGACCTCTATTTATCCATTCCAAGGAGACTGCAAGCCAGAGGTTGTCCTACACCATGTTAGTCACGGTAATGTGTTTTCTGTTTGCATATTTTTGTCCATCCCCTGTATTTTATGTGATTCTTGCTTTCTTTAATATCACTACAGAAACTGCGTGTATGATATCATTTTGAATAGCAGGATGGTGTTGACTTATTCATTTGGTAGGATGTGGAAGGAAGTGGTCATTCTTTATTTCAAGGTACTGTTCCAGAATCTTACTGAAGGGATGAGGTAATCCACAAAAACCTGACTCATGATAACTGGTCTCTGGACTGAAATTCAAGTAACAGCGATCAGTTTTCACATAATCTGCATTACCTCTGTATATTTACCATTTCCTTTAAGACATTTAACCCAAACTAACATAACCTTGTTTTTCATTGTGGAATGAGTTCTGGCTTCCATCTCTTCATTGATGTATGTGTCCCCCCCCCATCACAACCTCGACATTTGTTGAAAATCTGTAATTTGCCATTTCCTGTATATGTTATTGTCCTATTTCTCTTTTCACCGCTGGTGAAGATATTGTACTAAATGAGGATGTGTAAAATGATTCTGATGTTGGGTGCATAGGTTGCTATTGAGAGAGGATGAGAATTTGTTGCAAAGTGAACAAGGTTTGATATTCAGTAATACATGTCTAATAGTAAAGCTACAAACTGTATTTTAGAATGTGCCTCATGGACATACCATAGATTTCCCATTTATTATAATGGAAAAAGAAAATAAGATAGAGAGCCACTGAATTACCACTTCCCTATCTTTCTGCCATGAGGACAGATTTTAAGAAACTAATTCACAAGTGCTGTGTTAAACACCAATCTTTTGATTTCATTTACATTCAGATTACTTGTAAATATTGCTTCCAGATAATGAAGGATAACTGCAAATATATTGAGCAAGTAGTGGTATCCAGGCAACAAGAGTTTGATGTTTTCCTTAGGGGCTATACCTGAGGCTCACAACCCATTGCTGTAAAAGTTCTGCATTAACTTTGATCTAAATTGACTTTGACCAATTTTTGCACAGTGAAACCCAATTATTTGTGCATAGCAATACAGAAATGGAGGCAGTGAACAAAAAGATTTTATATATAGCGTGTCCCAGGAGGAAATGTCAATATTCTGGAAGTTTATAGTTTAGGTCATTTCAAAGAAAAAAAAAAGTGTAAATATACATGTGTCATATGTAAGGACCAGATTTTAATGCAAATGCATATTTCTTTCTTGCAACCAGAAAGTATGCCCATTTGGATATATGTATGAATTACTTCATTTCTTAAATTTTGGACGTGATTTGATGGTGCATATAAATGCATATTTTGCCTGTTTTATGAATAAGCATGATATTTTCGAAGATCTCTATTTATAATGCATATTTCCGTTTTAAAATGTTTATCATATATATTTTTTAATTGTATGTTCAAAATTTCAATCATGGTCATGTGTATACAATTTTTCTTTTCCGTGTTAGAATATGTTGCATAGTTGACTCAACATTTCGTCATGATTCATGTTCCTGATGCAGTACCCAGGACGGGACTTCCCCGATCCCTCTACTCGTAACTTGCCTCATTCACGTACCATCAAAGTGGCCGCGAAGAGATTAGTCGGAAGTGTTCACACGTAGCCGCTATCGACAATACTATTCAACTGATAAGGGACATTTATTTCTGAAGTCTCCATGAGGTTCATTACGCTTCTTCATTTGAAGCTGGGGGCCGTTCACGTTAGTGGTGACCAGTCTGTAGTTAAGTTTGTTTAGCTTTCTGTAGTCATGCCGAAAGTGAAAGTAAGTCAGAAAACTAAATTACAGCTGTATCAGCGGGAGTTCGAGGGAGAGATGATAAGTATGGATAACGAAATTCTTTATTGCCGAGTTGTGAAAAACGTGTTCAACTGCTTCAGCATTTGAGTACTAATATACACAAAGAGAATATTAAAATTAAATCTATGAAAAGTGCTCCTGTTCAAAATTTGTTTAGTGAATTTTCTTATAGTAGTTTTCCACAGTTATCTTTTGATTTATGCGAAGCCTTTTTAGCGGCAGATATTCCGCTGTGGAAACTAACCAGTCCTACTCTGAGAAACTTCATAGAGAAATATATACAGTGCAAAGTGCCAGATGAATCTACTGTGCGCAAAAATTACATGAAGCAGTGTTACGATCTTACAATTGAAAGCATTAGAGATAAGATTCAAGATAATTTTGTGTGGGTATCAATCGACGAAACACAAGATTGTGGGGGACGGTTTATTGCAAATTGTATAGTTGGAACCCTTAATAAAAATGAACAATCTACCCCATATCTTCTTGCGGTAGAGCAATTTGAAACCACAAATAGCTCCGCAGTTTCCGAATTTTTTATCAATTCCATGAATTTACTATGGCCGAATGGCATTCAGTATGAGCGCGTATTGCTCTTTGTGACTGATGCCGCAAGTTATATGATGAAAGCCAGTACTGCTCTTAAAGTTATATTTCCAAATATGACACATTTGACTTGCCTTGCCCATAGGTTGCACCGTGTTGCAGAAACAATTCGTGCAAATTTTCCGCTTGTTGACAAGTTTGTGCCCTCTGTGAAGAAGGTATTTGTTAAAGCGCCATATAGAAAAGACGCCTTTAAAGCAGTAGCACCGAGCGTTCCACTTCCGCCAGAACCAATTTTAACGCGCTGGGGCATGTGACTGTATGCAGCGAGTTATTATACCGAACATTTAGAAACAGTTAGGAATGTCGTGAATACATTTGATCCCAAAAGTGTAGCATCAATTCAAATTGCCCAAGATGTACTAAAAAAACGCAGAACTAGAAACTAATCTTTCCTATATATCTGCTGACTTCTCTCATCTTCCATCCGCCATTTCCTCACTGGAGGCAAGCAATAGCAATACTACTTTGTATCAGTTGTTAAGTGTGTTCAGAACCACTGTTTCCAAATTGAATTCGGTTCCTGGAAGAGTTGGTGAAGTAGTAAAGGAAAAAGTACACAGCATTCTTTTAAAAAATCCAGAATATGAACAAATTTGTGAAATTGAAGAAACTTTAGCCAGTAAAAAATCACTAACAGTGGAGCAAATAGCGGCTTTTGTACATGTGCCCCTAAGTTCCTCTGATGTGGAAAGAAGTTTTTCCGCTATAAGGACATCTTACGAGGCAGTAGTAGGCGATTAACTGTGGAAAACCTAAAACATTTAATAATTGTTAACTGCAGTAGAAGAGAAGCTGAAAGTTTGGAGAGCTAAATGTGAGTACCATTGGTTTTTTAAATTTGTAATTAAATATGTTAGCTTTGTTGCATGATTTGTATTTAAGTATAGCTCTTTATTGCAAGTGAATCATTCAGTGATTACATAAAATGAACTTAAATATTGATTTGTTGGTCATAAAAGAATGTAAAATCAATTTTAATATTGGGTATAAATTTTTATGTGCATATTTTAATGCATATTTCGGAAGTTTTTCATGCATAAATGCGTACATATTTAAGGGAGTATTAGGGCATACAAATCCGGTCCCTAGTCATATGCCAAACAGTCTCCGAGATAGAGCTATTTCACTTTACACTGGTTTAGATTTTGGGCCTAATATTGCCCTTTCCTCCCTCATGTGAATTGATGTGAAGCATAAGGTGGCTGTTGTGACTGTTGATAGTGACATTGTAGGAGTGTTGTTAAATGCCGCACATCTTCACAAATACAAAATATGCAGATACGCTCTCACACAAGTTGGAAAGTACATTGATGTTGACAGTGGAATTTCAAAAAATGTTATACTAGGTAAACTGTATAATCTTTGTTACATGAACGGTAAATACTGGTATCCGAAACAGTAAGTAATGTTTCTTTCTTATCAACAATTTTGGAACCATACAGTGAAATATCTCTGTCTTGGAAACAATTTGGAATAAGGCACATGTACACACATACTTTTTTGCTTAGAATGACTGAGACTATGACATCCAAGGATATTGAACTTTCCTCCTGGGACATCCTGTATAAGATGAACGCATGTGGTTGCCTGAGAATTCTTTACTGCATTTAGTCATAATCAGAACATCAGATTTAATAGAACTCTTGTAAGTGAAATTAGATAAGTCAGAGTTCAAGAATTGTTTTCCATAAGTAGTTTTCACAACTGTTACGGCAGAGATCCCAGGAGGAACCATGGCTCTGAACTCACCACTATTGATCAGTGACGGGCCATCATTATGGCCATTAGAGGTTATTTAATTAAAGCAAAATGGTGGTATTAGCTGTCTGGGAAGCTTCTAATTGACAAAATTCTAATTTCCAAAAACAGAAGATCGCATTAAGTGGAGAAACTGTTTTGGAAGAGACTGTGGACCTGTCGCCTGACAGATTACTGATGATGATGATGATATATCCTACATGACCTTAATTGTTTGGAACAGGATTTTGTGGATATTTATAACAGTAAAGGCCCCTGTATACACAAAAATATTTCTATCTAGTTAGATTACAAATTTAGTTGCAAGTTTTGGTTGAAGTTATTCTGCGTAGATTAGTACCATTATTATTTTTCATGTGGGCTTGTGTATCACATAATCATAAATTACATTTAAGGTATATATCTTTGGAATGCCTTTCATTAAAAGTAATTGTACAGTCAGTAAGGAACAGCTGATTGTGTAGTAAAATCTCCTTATAACTGAATCTCAAAGAGATCTGAAAGTTTTTCAGTTTGTTCATAAAATTGCATAGAAATAACAATATTAACATGAAGACCTGTGTGCACCTTGAGCGTAATACATTAAGTATTTATCGAGGCAAACAGTGTTTCAATCTAACATTACTGAGGAAAATGACTATGTTTTACCTCCAGTACACCCTTTTTGTAAGTTCCTGTTTTCAAGGTAAATGAGGAAAGGAGAGTGAATGGACTAGAACAGCCCTGTTCAACGCGGTGCCCCTGCTATATTTTTCTGGTGCCCTCCGTAACCACATATAATTTAGCCGATTTTTAATATTAATTCAAATTGTAAGACAAGAGACATTTTTGAACGTCTGAGTACTGTTAAATATTTTCGAAAAATTTTATTAGTAGTAGTAGTAGTAGTAGTAGTAGTATGAGTAGTAGTAGTAGTAGTGTGTGGTGGCGCCCGCACCTCCATAGGCATCAGTGAATTGTGCCCGAGTACATAAGAACGTTGGACAGCACTGGACTAGAATTATTACACTTTTATACATACTCAGCAGTCAGCAAATGTCTTACAAACATACCCAGATTACCAAAATCTCTTGTTTTCATTAATGATAAGGTGAATTACGTTGAACTGCATTTATAGTTCCTACATGTATATTTAATTAAAGTATGCTTGAGCATGCTACTGTAACTATAATTGTATTAAAATTTTACATTGTTTTTTTTTTCCTTTGCAATAATTGCAGCAGAACAAACGAGCCAAAATTGTTATGCTATGCCTGCATTTCATAACTTGTCCTTTTTAGACACGTTCATATTTAATAGGTCTTTTAGATAAAATAGTATATGTCCAAAATACTATTTTCTTTCTTTTATGTTTTCAGTAGTTATTTAAAATGCTGAATTTGTGTTTGTGAGAGGAATATTCCAGTTCAAATAATTTCTATGAAAAAAAAACAGTATTGAACAAAAATATGTAAACAAGGAGTTGAAGGTAAATTTACACGTATTTATTTTATGTTATATTTACGTTTTCCTTTCTGCTGGTATGTTAAACAATTTTTTTATTTATCATGGGTATTATAAAATAGATTTTCACTTTATATTCTTAGGATTAGGGAGCGTGGTATCATATTTGTTATATTGACTAGGCTACAGTCTGGACCAAGGAGAAAGAGTTCCATTCCCAGCAGGCTCTTCTCCACAGCTCTAGACCAGCTCTGAGGCCCACCCAACCTCCTATCCAGGTGTGCTGAGGGTAAAGCAGGGTGTGAAGGTGATAACGCACCTTTATCTAGTACCGAGGTTTAGGAATGCGTAGAGCCACACCAACACCACCCCCCACCCATATATGTTCATGACATGGTGCTGAACTGAACGCAGTATCAAATTTGCTTCTCTTAGAATCGATATATTTTCTAATATAGATAGATGTCCAGTCCAGTTGAGTTTTAAGAGATTGCTTGAATATTTGTATGTTATATTTGTTATTTCATGTTAGAACTGATAATATTTTCCTGTAATCAATTGTCTATTATAAAATTATATATATTGTCGCGTATCGGGCGTATATCGCGACAAATAAATTCTCGATGTATTCGATGTAGCGAATTTTATTTCACATTCGCACTTACAATCACCCAAATTGCAGATTTACGGTTACTGCTATCTGCAGTATCACAATTAGTACACTCCATATGCCACAATACAACTGAAGTCGCCGACTGCTACAGTAGAACTCGCTGGTAGCCACGTTAGAACTGCCTCGTACCAGCACTGCAGCTCACTTATATAGCTGCAGTGCTTGCTTGTTGCGTAATGAGTGCCACGTCATCCTGTTACGTCACCGCTGTTGATTCGCCTTGCATAGTTACCCGGTTACGGGGCTCGGCTATCTTCGGCTCCGCTCGGCTCTCTTCGGCTCCGCTCGTGACGTCACCGCGCATGGCTGCCAGGATGCGGGGTGATTACTCGCCTATTACGCGAGCGTTACGTTACCGCTGAGGGGTGGGAGGGGAGCGCTGACTCACCCGCCGCGTCACTGCTGGTGTGGGGGGGGGGCTCGGCTTTGCGCAACATGTCACACTATCTTGGACATTTATTAGACATGTTTGTGCATATTTGCATCTGTTTCATACATTTATATATATTTCCAACAGTATAACTGTTCAGGCTCATTTAATAACCACAATCCTATCGTAATAACAGCTGATTTTCAAAACGTTTGATTATTATAAACATATTTTATAAAGTGGGACTGTATTTGGAATTTTCCCTTTATATGGATATGAAGAAGGGGATCGTAAATTAATCAAAGAAAAGAGGCATATCTTGCTATCATTTATTTTATATACTTATGCAGTTTTCTGAAATTGTATCACTTACTGACATATTCCCTGTTATAATTTTAATGGCAATATCCTTTTCAAGATTGTATGCACATACCATCCTAGTGATACTGACTCAACATGGTAGAATTTCTGAATGTTGCAGACATCCTTTGTGCAGGTGGCACTGCATTGTAATTTGGATAGTTTTGAAGCTAAGCTTAGAATAACTAAACTACTTTTGTAATTATGGAGTGACAGATACAAGAATTGCCTGTGTTTGTATGAGACTCTGCAGGTCCCACTCCTTCCTTCTGTCCAGAAGATGGAGGTGGCAGGATCCTCTGAAGCATTGACACCTATCAGCAGAATTGTTTATCACATCGCATGAGACTATAATCTTCTTATACACTGTTGTGAGAACCTAAAATCTCACATAATAATTTGTAATATTAAACTTGGTTACAGTGACCAGACTGAGCAGCCAGTTGCAAGAGTCTGAGACCAAAGTTCAGTCTGCAAGTCTTAATATGGAAGGGAAAGTTGACAGGTGAGACCAGCGCTATATGCTTACATTGGTATTTCTTGTGTATAGCTTTGATCAAATAGGCAGGTATAGCGAATGTGATCTGGACTTGTATCTAAGGTGTGCAATTTTCAAATCTTGGTTGGAATAGATTCCTTGGCTGAAAGGTTTTTCATAGTTTCTCCTGTTTGTTAGGTGAATGTTGAAATAGTAAATAGGTTGCAATCATCTTCCTACATGCATGCTGTTTATGGTGATCTTTCCATGTCATCCAATATAATATAATGTTTGCTTTACATACATTTTGGAGAGCCATACCATTTCTTATCCTCAAACCAAACAGCAGTCTGATTCTGATATTTATGAGTTCTCAACCTTGAGGCAACATTAAATTCCATGTTCTAATTGGGGGATATGTGGCCAGAAGGATTGCAGAAATGTTACTGAAAAGGAATTGGAAGAAGTCACTGAAAAGCAAAATTGTAAAACTATGCAGCCTACACAGACTTGTTTGACAGAAGGAATTAAAATGAAATGATTAAGATTATGATGAACTCTTCCCATACAATAAACAGAGCCAAAACTACATAGGCCTACTGAATGGAAGTATAAACAACCAATGTTAAGGGTTATATTCACTGTTATTACACCTATTAAACAAAGTTAAATATGTGTAAATTGTTTAATATGTGCTTCAAAGCCGTATTATAATAGAGCACTACATTAAAAGAATGAAAAAATGTGACTTCCTTTTGTTTCTCTCTCTCTTAAGTATGCTTATGTTCATTATGCCATGGTTGAGGGTTCATTATGCAAGTTCAGAAATGTACTCATCCATAGTGGTTAATTATTTTGAAGACTCTAAAACTTAAGGAGGAAGTTTATTGGTCACAAGATATTACATTTTTGCAGCTTTTTCCTGAAACATTTTTTCTCTCAGATAAATATTACAGAAATATCCACACAAACACTCATTGTTTGTCGTTTGAAATCGTTATTAAACTTGTGTGATCTAAGTGCAAATTGAAGTGACTTGATAATTTTTTGTAAACTTTTGTAAAATCAGATTTTATGAAAATCCATCTAGTAGTTCTGAGGTTTTTTCATGCCTATGGATGGACAGAAGAAACTTAATAGGCATTCTAGAGAGCTACAAAGGTGCCTAAGAGAGTATTACACACTACAACATACTGTAACGTTTACTCACCAGTAACATCTTTTTAGTTATTGCATAGGGGTAGACATGTATATTTGTTGAACTCTGGTAATTAACGTACTATTTCTGGTAGAACGTGCATGGTACAGGCCATGAGAGACATAATGCTACAGCTGTCCTTGTAATTGTTGCAGGCACCTTTTGAAGAATCTGGTATTGGGTTATTTTGTTGCTCCACCGAATACTCGCAACCAGGTGCTGCGCATAGTAACAACTGTGTTGGACTTCAACCAAGAAGAGAGAGCTCGGGTAGGACTGGAGTCTGGGACATCACCTTCTGGCTGGTTCAGGAGTTTCCTACAGCCTGGTAAAGGCCCATCTAACATGCAGGTACATTACCAAGTTACTGTTTTATATGCAGCCTACATTTGAATCAGTTGTAAGCAAGTTTTGTGTGGAGTGGATTTCTGTATCACAGGTCAGAAGGTCATGCTAGTTTATACATAGATAGGCTGAAAAGTAATGCACACATGCTTGTAGAGCGCGAACGAAATGACCTTCAGAAGCACGCCAGGTGGCATGTGGAAGTAACATTCCACCTCATGCATGCATGCGCAGGTTTGAGGTTGTTGCGTTCATCCAGTGTATTTCGAGAAGCGGAAGTATGGAGACGTGTTCTAGTGCTATGTCAACGCGAGTTAAGCAGCGTGCTGTTATCGAATTTTAACTGCTGAAAAAGTGACTCCTACTGAGATTCATCGTCGTTTAAAGGCTGTTTATGGTGACGATGCTGTTGATAGGTCTACTGTAAATCGATGGGTAATAAAATTTCGTTGTTGCGAGCCTGGAAAAGCCATAATTGTTGATGAAACACGCAGCGGACGTCTGATCACTGCCACAGACGATAATCCTCGCAAACGCATCGACGATTTGATTCAGAATGACCGGCGAATCACTCAAAAGCGTATTGCAAACCATATTGGCATATCCAAGGAAGATGTCGGCTTCATTATTGAACAGTTGTGATACCGTAAAATCTGTGGACGATGGGTACCACGCCGTCTCACAGACGAGAACAAACAGCGTCAATTGGAATGCTGCGAGCAACTTTTGCAGCGCCACCATGACGAAGGAGACGACTTTCTTTTGAATATTGTGACGGGGGACGAGTCATGGGTCCATCGTTACGACCCGGAAGAGAAAAGACAGAGTGCTGAATATCGACATCCATCTTCTCCTCAGGCGAAAAAGTTCAAAACACAACCATCTGCCAAAAAACTTCTTTTGACTGTGTTTTGGGATGCTCACCGAGTTTATGTGACCGATTTTCTGGAACAAGGGACAACGGTAAATTCTTCTCAGTGCATGCGGACTCTAAAACACCTCCGGCGTCGAGTTTGTCGTGTTAGAGGCAGTCTGGCACCAATAATCTTGCAACATGACAACGCTCGTCCACACACCTCGCGCGCAACTGAAGAGGCTCTGCGAAACCTGAAGTTCGAACCGATTCCACACCCTCCTTATTCCCCCGATCTTACGCCTTGCGATTTTTATTTTTTTCCTCTACTCAAGAGAGACCTCAAGGGTAATCATTACACCTCGGACGATGAGGTGAAGGCAGCTGTCAAGTCCTGGATTCAAGAAAAGTTGGAAGAATTTTTCAGTGATGGAATGAAAAAACTTGTTACACGTTGGGAGAAATGTGTTAGACTTAACGGTGACTATGTTGAAAAATAAATATATGCTTTTGAAACTTAAGAATTGTACTTTAATGTACTTTTTGCCCGAGCTTGCTATTTGCTTTTTTCATGCTCTACAAGCATGTGTGCATTACTTTTCAGCCTACCCACGTACATTGTGCTTAATGAATAGTTATTGGTTTATTTTTCTTTTCTTTTTATATTAGTCCATTAAAGCAATCTGCACATACTTTTTCTTATTGTTGGACTCATTTCTTTCCTGTTTCTGACCACAATATTATTAATTGAGTAAAGCTTAGAACACTTTTTTGAGCTCATTGATGGGGGACGAATGTTCCTTTTCGGGTGAACTCCAGGGGATACAAAGTACAAAACAAAATTGCGTGAAAAGAAATCAGCAGATATTCCATTAAGTTTTCATTTTTACATCTAACTGTTCCCATTTTCCATGTAGTCCAGCAGAAATCCTGCTGGCTGCCACCTGTTTCTTGTTTGGCCTGCTCTTCCGCCTTGAAGATGAAGGCAGTATATCTTCTGAAATGTTAGTGCACTTCTGCCAGATTACATGGCATTCATTCATTCATTCATTCATTACATCCCAGAAGGTAATGACCACAGTAAGAGCCTCAAGATCAACATGTTCGGGTTTTGTTTCCTGGAATGGGATTATGTTTGTTTCATGTTGCATAACTGTAACCTGACATCATCATCATCGCTGCCGCCGCCGCCACCACTGCCACCACTGCTACCACTCCTCCTCCTGCTGCTGCCGCCGCTGCCACCACCACCACCACCACCACCCACTGGTGTTGTATCCCTGTCCCATTTCTCCATACAATTCTTGTTACATCTACTTCAGTGCCTCATGTTGGTTTAGTTTCATTTAAGGGATCCCACAAAATAGCCATTCTTTCCTTGTGCACGTGAAACTCAAAGCAGAACCAGCCTCCAAAACCTTATAATTTTGTATTCAAGTAATGGACAGTGTCAAAAGAAATTCCCTGTTTGCTGTCACAAATTTCACGCAAGCCATCGTTAGAAGAATCACTTTATTTGTGTCTGTATACTGTTGTTTTGCAGTCCCTGTCTGAAGCCTTCGTGCAGTTCCTTGAGAATGAATCACGACCTCACCCACAGCTGCGCCTATTACCTGAAGCACAAGAAGCACCTCAGGGAGACAGCAGATCAGTAAGTTCAGGCAGTATTTATAGATTTTGCTTTTAGGTTTCTCATGAAAATTGAGAAGAAATATGACAGGTAGTAGTGGTGCAGTGGTTGCAGCTGCATTGAGGAAGGGAGGCCAACACACTGCAACTAAGGCACTGGTATAACCCTTAAAAGTCCTTATCTCAGTGGATGCAACCAAATCCTTGTGTAAAAAATGACGGTCTAAAACACAGATAGTACCCTTGCTGCACTTTTCACCTTATCCTTTACATATACATTCTGTCTGGCTCATTTTTACAGGACATATAATGTGAGGATGTAATTTTTGGATTTTGTCTCCCCTGTGTGATAATTGCATATACCATGTATTCCATGCTGTCTCCTTGATTGTAGTTCATTGCAACTTGATATAGTGAGTCAAGTGATTGTATCACTGTTGGGAGCATTTGCAGAAATACTGTTTTGAACTCAGCAAGTGCAGTCTGCAATATTTCTGTAATCATGATGTCATCAAATTACCTCCACTTCAGAGTCACCATCAGTTCCAAAAAAAATAAAAATGTCACAAATGGAGGGTGCAAGACAGTAGTCGTGACATAATTAGCCAAAAATTGTTTCCCGTGGCAGGAAGTGTAACATCTCATAGGTTTGTATGGCAGTTTTGCCTAGTGTAAGGCAGAACTCTCAATGCTGTTCTCTGAAATTTTCCTTTCTGAGGGATGCAAGCCACAACTTTAAAATTAAACTCCTCGGGGAAAGCCACTGTTAATAATAAAGATTCTTTATCTTATTTACATCAGAATTTTTATCTTTAGTTTCCATCTATGAAACTTAGTAATACGAATACCCATGAAATTGAAAAAATAATATTTTCACTAAAACCTAAGGACTCTCATGGATATGATGAGATATCATTAAGAATTCTGAAATTTAGTGCTCCGTATGTCTTATCACCCTTAGCATACATATTTAACAAGATCCTACAAACTGGTATATTTCCTGATAGATTGAAATTCTCAGAAGTTAAGCCATTATACAAGAAACATGATAAATCAGAATTTACGAATTACAGGCCTGTCTTGCTCCTCCCAACTTTTTCCAAAATTATCAAAAAATCATTTATGAAAGATTATACTTCCATATAAATAAGCACAATATATTGGTCACTGAACAACTTGGATTTAGAGAAAAATCATCTACTGAAATGGCAACATACATTCTCTTAAATAATATATTGTCTTCTTTAGACAAAAAGAATTATGTTGGTGGTTTATTCTGTGACCTACAAAAGGCGTTTGACTGTGTTAACCACAACATACTCCTGGCAAAAATGGAATTCTATGGAATCTCGGGCATGGTAAATAAGTTAATGAGATCATACTTACAAAATAGATATCAGAGAGTATCAATGAAAGATATCAAACTTAATAAAGTGTCTTCAAAATGGGAACTAGTTAAATATGGAGTTCCACACGGCTCTATATTGGGGCCTTTATTGTTCCTTATTTACATAAAGGATTTCCCATTATCCATTAAGAAAATAGGTAATCCAATATTATTTGCTGACGATACAAGTATTATCATATCAAACACGAATCCTGAAGAATTTAAAAATAATATCAAATTAGTTCTGAACGGAACAATTATGTGGTTTAATAGTAAGTTTCTAACATTAAATTATGATAAATCACACCTTATACAATTCTTTCTAAAAAAAAAGCACAGGGAAATAGAATTGCAAATAATATTTAATAATTCAATTATTACAAATATCAGTTGTACTAAAATCTTGGGAATAAATGTTGGTAGTACCTTATCTTGGAAGAACCATATTACAGATTTATCATTAAGGTTAAATAAGGCTTGTTATGCAATAAGGGCAATAAAGCCGTTTATGTTACTAGACTCAATGATGATGAACTATTATTCCTATGTGCATTCTTTATTGTCATATGGTATTATCTTCTGGGGTAATGCCCCTCATGTGAGTATCTTCAAAATTCAAAAAAGAATAATAAGAGTTATATCTGGTTTGGGTAGACTGGGTTCATGCCGCGGATGGTTTAAAAAATTACAAGTATTGCCACTTCAGTCTCAGTACATTTTCTCCTTACATCTTCTTGTCGTTAAGAACAGAAATTATTTTTTAGCTAATAACGATATTCATGATATCAACACACGTTATAATCACAATTTATATTTACCTTCTACAAATCTATCGATAGTTCAGAAAGGAGTGCTTTTCTCAGGTAGCAAGATTTATAACCACTTACCCTCAAACATTAAATTGCTATCCAAAGATATTAAAGTTTTCAAATTTTTATTAAAAAGCAATCTCACTGAACATGCTTTTTATAGTATTGATGAATATTATAAATCACCTTCTCAGTGAACACTTTGTCTTGATTGTCTCTCCTATGGATAATATAATTACACAGCTTATGTATCTACTGCACCTGTATCAGTGTTTATATTAGTGTTCGTATTATTATATAGGACTGCACTAATTTATAGTGGTTCTTAGTGTGTTATCATTTGTTCTTGTGTGTGTTAGGAATGTACATTTTATTATCTTATATTTAAACATGGTTATGAATGTATATTTTATTATTTTATGTTTAAACATGACAGATTCTATATCCAATAGGTTGGTTTGACCTTATATGGATGGGCAGAATGCAATAAATAGAGTAAAGTAAAGATAGTACAGCAGATTTTTCTGTACCCCAACCTAGCATAGAAATTTTGTTCTAACTGCAGTGATGTCTAATTGTGGCCAGCCGGAAAATTAACTGTCACATCACATACACCAAAGATTATTTTACATCACAACCCTGTTTTATGTTTTACTCTTCATCACATGTTAATGTGGTCAAGTTAAGGAGGATGACGTGAGTGAAACATGCAGCCCAAATTAAATGAGAAATGCCCTCAGGATCTTAACTGGAAAAAGTGAAGGGAAGCAGGTAACGCTAGCCATCGATAGAAGGACAATGTTAAACTTCACCTTACAGAAACAGGGTTTGAGGATGTGAAATGGATTATTCTTGCTCAGAACAGTATCCGTTGGCAGGCTGTAGTGAACATGGTAATGAATTTTCAGTTTCCATAAAAGGTGGGGAATTTTTAAATAATGTAAAATTATCAAGTGCTGGTCAAGTAAAACTCCTGTATGGAGTCAAAATCAAACTCATATTTCTGAAGACTAGCTCATCCATCTGAAGTTTAGTACAGCAGAACTTTTCTTTAATATTCTTCATTTAAGATTCCTCCTCATCTAATGTTTGGAGCCTGGATAGCACAGTTGGTATAACGATTGGCTATGGGCTGGACAACTGAGGGGTTGAAGTTGAGTCCCATTAGGAGCAAGAATTTTCAATTTTCACTGTCGTCCAGACCAATTCTGGGGCCTACCCGGTCTCCTTTCCAATGGGTACCAGGGGCTCTTTCCTGAGGGTAAAGCAGCTGGGGTGTGAAGCTGACCACTTACCTCCAGTTAGTGCCAAGGTCAAGAAAACATGGATCTATTAATCCACTCCCCCATATGCCTTCATAGCACGCTGCATAATATTGTGCCGCAAGGGGTTATGGTAGCCTAATCCCTTTGGGCACTTGTGGATACCTCTCACTGGGTCGGGATATACAGTAACAACACGTGAAATGACAATTGACATAATAAATTATATAATTAAGTATGAAATCTCTATGTACATGTAGTGCACTACCTTAACCTACCCTAATACATAAAGTAATCCTACTACTGCTACAATTCCTAAAGCCGTATACATTGTCCTCTACTTGGTTTATGGAATATCTACTGGATCGTTACTCCTTCACCCTATGTTACACCATTTAACGAGAATTGGCATGGCTCACAGTGACCTGAATATAGGAGCATGGCTCACAGTGACCTGAATATAGGCAAGTACTCACATGACCTCCACAGCCATAAGATGGCGCCGAACGTTGGTCCCTTCGTGTCTGACACTAACACTGGTTCTAGGAGCAACTACTCCTTCCAAAGCAAGGCTTATTCCCGCACTGTAACTGGGGTTTTTATAGGGTTCCAGGGGGTCGCGCAAGTACTACCCACGCGGGGATCCGCCCTGAAATAGCCTATTCTCATTGGCTGTTCATTTCCCTCTTATCAACTTGCCCATATCCAGTCGCTCGGCTGGTGCATGATCCTCTTCTGCTCGCACTTTGTAATGGCTAACTGGCAGATACCGCACACACTCATTGGTATGATCTCATACGATTTCTGGTCAGTCATCCTGTTGACCATCCCATCCGTTCCACCGTGTCTAGGTGCTAAAATTGGTTGCTGCCTATACCGTGGCATAACATTGCCTCCCCCTCAAATGGAAGTCATAACGTCACCTAGTTAGGCTTCCATCCTTGGGTTACCCTAACTATATCTATATATTATTTTTCCTTAAGCCTTCATAACGAAAGTTCCCTTTTCTTATACTCATGCATATACAGTTATTGTTATGAAATAATACCAAAAATAAGGTAACATCATACAATAATTAAATGGTTATGGTACATTATTATGGACCTACTTAAGTGGGTACAGTCAAAATGCAAAATAAATTGTAAGGAAAATGATACACTCTATTTGTAACTTACTCGTCCTTGACACATTTCTTTTTGAATTTGTTCAAAACTTCGTTACCAAATATAGTCACACTGGTTGTAGTCTTTCCCACTGTTGTGGCGTTAATGGTAATTACACTTTGAGGGTTCATGGTCCCAACTGTACTCTTAGTTGCATTCATCGTTGGCACGCTCTGTCCTGCTGATTTCGTATCGCTGTTGCTTCCAGTGATGAGTGCTCCCTCCATCATTTCCGGAGCTGAAACTTGCCGGGTTGAGTGAACTGCACGCGTTCCCCTGTCCTAGGCTGGACAACGGGTGCTGGCTTGTTTACAGCCTCCACCTCCATCTGTAGTGCGTTAGCAGGATGTGACGTCATCACTCCCACAAGGTCGCTAGGATTCTGTGTACAGCATGGACCATCATACGTGGCTTGGTCTGTGACCAATGTAGTGGGTGTAGACCTAGGTCTCAATTCTAGGTCGGTAGAGGGTCGTTCGGTCCGGCATGGGAAAATTCTTCTGGTCAGGGTTACAAATGGTCCTTGCCAAAATCGGGAGGTAAGGACAATAAGGGATAGGATAATGCTGATAATGAGTAGTGCATATACCCATGTGGTTTGACTCGTGGCCGTGCATCACTAGACATGGCGGCCAACAATTCTCGCAGTTCCACCTGTGACTGCAGCTTGGCAGACGAACTCCGCCATGCAACGCTTTCCAAGGCAGTGAGTGTCCGGTGTGTCCCCGCCTCGTCATGCTTGATCTGGTCGTGCTCCTAGGATGATATCAGCTCAGGCAGGCGTGGAAGTAGTATCGGGCTGCCTGTGATGGTCAAGTTGGTGTATCCTTCCGATACCGATAACAGAACAAAAGCTTCCGAATAAAATTGACAGTGAGTGTCTTCAGTTAAAGTGCCCGTGTGAGACAGTTCCAAAGTAGAACTCTGGGTGGTTCCATTGACTTTACATTTCTTGGTCACAGCTGTTGGCGAGGGCAGACTATAAACCCAAAAGGAATGAAATCCCTTTGCCTGAAGCCATACAGGAGTAAAATTTTCATTAAGGATACATTTTTGACAATTTTCATGTACAAATTCAATCTGGCCGAAATACAAAGCCGAAGAGCATGATGCTCGAGTCTTATGTATAAATGGAAAAGTGGCTTCACAAATGGCAAATAAACCAAGCTTACATTTCTGTAAGTCTGCCGTCGTTAAAAGTGAGTAGTATTGCCCATTTTCAGTCACTGCCAGATATGATGTTTCTGGTTCTATCTGAATATGTCTACCTAAGATTTTTAATAGACTGGTAAAGGTACACTTATAAAAAGGTTCATAACTCAATCTGCATCTCGTAATGGAATTCGCACTATGAGTCGAATAGCCATCGTGGTGGCGTAAGCTTGCACTTTTGCAACTTTGTAGTATATATACATATTTTCAATTGTGAATCCAGCCATCAGTGAAACATCCTGGGGCAATTTCAAAATAACTTCTGGTAAAATTGCTGATAAGTTATGGGGAGGGATTAAAACTGAAGATAATCTGCCTGTAGCGCTAGTTTCTAACACTTCCTGTAAGCACATCACTGATTTTTGTAATCAGATTGCCATAAATCCAACTCGCGCATAATGCGTGAAACATTTAATTGATAGTCTATCCTATTCTCCAAATTTTTAATAGTGTTATTCCAAATTTTATGATAATTCAAAGCATTAGTGACAACATTTTTGAGAATGCGGGCCACTGCTGCCAATCCAACCGCATTCTGAGATACAGCTTCATCCACTGATTTAAGATAAGTTAATTGTTTCCGAACTGCATGAATGACGTCACCTTCCCTCGTCTTAATACCTTCCACAGCGGTATGCAATTCGTGCAATTGTTGGGTGGTTGCTATCCCAAATAAAATTTTAAGGGCTTCTCCTACTATATTAATTAGTCCTCGTTTCCTTCAGGGGGTTAAGTCGGCATCTGTTGGAACGGGTAACAACCTAGAAAGTGTATTTAGTTCCTGAGCTACTTGATCCACGGCAGCACGTGCCTGTTCCATTTCTTCCCAATTGATAAATTTTCCTTCCTGTGTTCGATGAGTCCAGCTCCATTCAAACTGGTTAAAAACTTGCTCGATGAACTGTAGGGCAGTTTGGTACCACTGAATATCGAGATTGATCACCAGATTCCAATAGTTTCCGGTGACTTAAAAGTTCACGTTCCCGGAGAAATACAAGTCCTTTATCCAAGTTGGGTGTGTTTCTTACTCCAGAAACTATACTTGAAATTAAACAAAGTCTTCAGCACTCGGGAAATTTTTATCTAACTTCTCCTGCCTGGGAGTGGGCGAAGGTTATACCTTGGGAGTGGTGCATCATTGTTCTCCCCTGTCTGATCATCTGCTGTCTCAACTGTTGGATTTGTGAGTGGTTCGGGTTCCGCAACCACAGTATCGGTTTGTTCCTCAATCACTTCCTCGGAAGGGTCGTCGGACGTTGCTTGTGTGTCTGCCTGTCTGTTTCGCAGCCAATACCTAGTTCTGGGTTCTTCCCTTGAGTTAGAACTTCCGCTGGCCGTTGTTTGAACCTCTGGGTGTCCTCTGGGTTCCCAAGTGGGGTCCTGACTTTGATCCTCCTGTACGTCATTACTCTCTACCGGTGGTATAGGTGTGGAGCCGCTGCTGTTAACAGAATCGGTATATGGAGTGGGTGTGGTCACTTCCTCCGCCGTTGTTTCCTGCCCTTCACCGTTTCCTAGTTCGGGAGTCAGACCTTCAGTGGGTCTGGGTGACCAATGGGATTCTTCTCGGTAACACCGCTTCATCTTATTAACATTTACCACTATTTCCTTATTCCGTGCTACTCTAACAAGATAATTTAAATCAGACAGCCTCCTCACTATTTCATATGGGCCCCTCCACCTGATTGGGAATTTCGGACAGCTTCGTTTACGTCTCGTCATGTCTCGCAGGTAGATCAAGTCTCCCGGTCGAAAAATGATTAATCTCGTTCCCTTGTCATACTACTGCTCCTTCTGTCTCTCCCTTCCCGTCCTGTTGTTTTCTTGTGTTAACGCGGTGAGGTTCCTCAAGTCGATCGGCAAGTGTGTCGATATGACTTCGAATTGAGTCACGACCGTCTGTCGGTTCCTTGTTCACGAATCTTGCCGTGGTGAGATCGTCTTCCATCTGCAGTCGCATTTGTTGTCCATGTAACAAATAGAATGGACTGTAGCGAGTGACGGAGTGCGGTATGGGCCTATGCGCCATCAATGCATAATTTACAAATTCATCCCAGTCACTTCCGTACTTGTTAACACAGTGACTCATAGTTTGATTGAGTCCTAAGTGAAATTTTTCAACCTTCCCTTGCATCTGCAGATTGAACGCAGTGGAGTTAATTCGCCTTGTTTTTGAACAGTTTACACGTCTCCTGAAATAATTCTGACATGAAATGAAATCCCTTATCTGATGATAGCGTCTGAGGACAACCTAACCTCGAGAAGATTTCGGTGACAAGCGCTCTAGCGACTGTCGGTGCATCTTGCCTGGGTATGGGAATAGCTTCTGGGTAGCGGCTGAAATGATTGATAAATGTAAGAAGGTATCGATGTCATTTCAAATGGAAAAGTGGTCTCAGGTAACTCTCCCAACGGTGCAATGGGCGGTCGCCCAGCTTTCAATTTTGCACATGAGTCGCACTGTTTAACATATCTGCCAATGTCCCGATCCATGTTAGGCCAAAAATAATTAAGTTTCGCCAAATCACGAGTCTGCTTTGCCCCTTGATGTCCGGCGAAAACCTTATCGTGGTGTAATTCAATAATGGGTTGCCTCAGTGTCTCCGGTACGAACAGCCTAGCGTGTCCTAAATTCTTCCCCGCATACAAAAGTCCATCTTCACTAATCATGTAACCGGGTTTGATGCCGGTTCGGGCTTTGGCTATTAGTTCCATGCCGTGTGCGTCCTGCTGTTGTGCAGTGAAAACAGTCTTACGAGTGAGCGCCTCTCGTATGTTATCATCGGGTGGTTTCCGGTCTCCATCTGTAACAACGGAAGCGATATGATGCGACAAGCAGTCCGCGTTTACATGTTTCTTTCCTGCCTTATGTTCAATTTCGAACTCGTATTCTGACAATTTTAAAACCCATGTCGTTAACCGAGCACAGTGGTGATTTTTGACAGTGATCAGCCTCTTAAGAGCGGCGTGATCCGTGACAATTTTGAATTTCCTACCATACAAAAAGCATCTGTGAATTTGGGTACGAAATACAACAGCTAGCAACTCCTTCTGTGTAGTACTATAATTTCTTTCGGCAGCGTTCAGCATGCGGCTAGCAAAGCTGATCGGCCGTTCCTTGCCATTATGCAGTTGGCTCAGAATGGCGGAAATAGCGTAATCAGAAGCAACTGTACTGAGAATAAATGGCTGACCAAACCGAGGGTGCGCCAGCACTGAGTCGGATGTTAAGGTGGCCTTGTGGTTATCAAAAGCCTGATGCTGCAGTTTTGTCCACACAAATTTCTCATCCTTCTTGGTCAGTTGCATTAAGGGTCGGCTCATGGCTGCATAACTTCGAAAGAAGGATCGATAATATCCAGATAAACCCAAAAATGCTGTCACATCCATAACATTCTGAGGTCGTGGAAAGTTCTTAATAGCCATAACTTTGCTTGGATCTGGAGCAATACTGACTTGATTCACTATGTGTCCCAGATACACTACATCCGGTATTGCAAAAGTGCATTTGGCTACGTTCAGCTTAAAGTTAGCGTCTCGTATGCGGTCGAACAGTAGCCTCATCCGTCTTACATGGTCTTCAATTGTTTCACTGAATATCAGTAAATCGTCCAGGTACACAAGTACCTCGATATCACGTAATCCAACTAACATGGCATCACCCTATGTTACACCATTTAACGAGAATTTGCATGGCTCACAGTGACCTGAATATAGGCAAGTACTCACATGACCTCCACAGCCATAAGATGGTGCCGAACGTTGGTCCCTTCATGTCTGACACTAACATTGGTTCTAGGAGCAACTGTTTATTCCTTCCAAAGCAAGGCTTATTCCTGCACTGTAACTGGGGCTTTTATAGGGTTCCAGGGGGTCGCGCAAGTACTACCCACGCGGGGATCCGCCCTGAAATAGCCTATTCTCATTGGGTGTTCATTTCCCTCTTATCAACTTGCCCATATCCAGTCACTTGGCTGGTGCATGATCCTCTTCTGCTCGCACTTTGGAATGGCTGACTGGCGGATACCGCACACACTCATTGGTATGATCTCATACGTTTTCCGGTCAGTCATCCTGTTGACCATCCCATCCATTCCACTGTGTCTAGGTTCCAAAAGTGGTTGCCACCTATACCGTGGCATAACAATAATTAGTTAAGCACAGGGAGAATTTAACTTTACCTTACCTCATTTATTATTCAATTTCAGTTGGTCAATAATCTCTGTTATGTTACATCCATTTATGGTTGTCCTCAGCTTAGTGTTCAAATGCAGTTCTTTCAAAATAATCCTTAAATGGGAGTTTCAATGTGTACCTTATGTGCATAAAATAAAGCTGTCATTAAGCTCTTCAACTTTTATTTCAGACAGTTTTCAAGATAGTGAATATTTAATATTCAATAAAATAGAAAAATAGGTTGTTTATGGTAAGTAAATCTTCAACAGTAGATTTGTAACCACAGAAAATGAAAATCAAGGTCAGTAAAGTATGGAAAAATGTGAGGAACATATTTGGATAATACATTACACCAGATCAGCGTGTCTTTCCATTGTTTGTTACAGGATTCTCCCTCAAGTTCAACGGGTGGCTCACAGCGTCGTTCACCTCTTCTGCTCTCTGAGGTTCATCTTCCCACATTCACCCAGTTTCCAGTTGGCCGGAACAGTAGCAGCATCCTGAAGGATGTTCTGAAGGACAGCTGACATCCAGAGTTCCTGTAGCTGTGTTCCCACCAAACTTCACAGTTCTTTATGTGAAATTTGCATGTAACAATGTGTATGAATATAATGAAAGAAGTAGCAGGTTTAAGAAATATGGTCAGAGCTTAATTATTTATTGTATTATGAGGAAACCAAAATTATTGCATATTTATAGTTAAGTGACATAACAGTGAACAAGGTGACTGTCATTTGTAAAATATCACATGGAAGAAGTAATGAGGTAAATGTGTAAGATGAAAACTGAAGAGCGCTTACAAAGCAAGGGTCAAAGAGAGATGGATAGACAGCACCAGATATTTTGTACATGCTTTAATCTTATTAAAAAGGAAACAGTAGTAGTGCTGTTTGTATGTTTGTACACATATTTTATAAATGTTTGTTGTGGTCATTTCATTAAAAACCAAATAGTAGTATTCCTATCTTCAGAATATTAGGTTAGTGGCATATATGGCTTGTATCAATGCAAATGTTAAAGGCATGTGATTTAAGGCAATGAATGCAAAGCGTGCTGCTGCCACATATTCTGTGTGAGAGCAGAACAACAAGACCAGTTCTCTCCCTTTAAATCCAGCATGGTAATAGTAAGTACTGATGATATTGTATGATTGAAAAAGTCAGATGTTTTGTACCTTCTATAACTGATGAAAGTGCAGTTACTGCCTGTCACCAAACTGCAGGGAACATCTAGTGGCTCATCTTCATCCTTTGTTTCACTCTCCTCAAGTCACTATCAGCTCTTAAATTTGTAGTGGTGCACTGTATTACTTCATCCCAAATATGTCTGTGAAAATCTTCCTCATATAGTTGTTCAGCATGTCCTATTCAGGAAACCCACTCTTCCTTTGTAACTCTGCCCTGGGCTTATTCTATCTTTCTAAATGTATTGCTGCATTGTGCCATTCACCTTAGCGTGTGTTGTTTTGATTGGGTTATACTAGCAATTATAAGGGGATGAATAGTGCCAAGCGGCACTGGATTGCCATCTGGTTCAGTTTGTATAGTTTTCCTCAATAGTTTGCTTGCGGACTGAAATCACAGAGTTTTTTTTTTATATGCTTCAGCCCACTTAATGAACTCTGGGATAGTTTCTAGGGGATCATACTCTACATTATGCTTTTGTGACAAGTCTGCCACTAATTACCAGTTGGGGCAAGCATAAGTCATTACTGTTCTGATCAGTGCTTTATGGTGGGATAATGTTTACGCTTAAATGTTCATTTTCGAATAGGGATTAGATTCTAATGTATGTTCTGAAGGTCTTGGCTTTGAATCATATTCATATGCAGTCGCCATGTAATCCTGTTTTCAAAGATTACATGATTGATGAAGGCGACATTCCATCCATTCAATGTAAGATGAGCCTCAAGTTACTTAAGTCTCTGAGAAAAGTAGGTGGCCTGAATCTTACATTCATTGATTTTTATGTTCAAGCGCTCACACCACATCTCAGTATCACTGAGATCTCGCTGCAGCTTATGGAGAAAGTAACCCACCTTGTGGTCTGTTGCATATATACAGGTGTTATTCTATGTAAGGTGCCCCCATTATATAGCCTTACCACTAGGCCATGCCATAGCTGAAACAGTTCGTCGCTGGCTTCCCACTGTGAAGACCCGGGTTCAAACCCAGGTGTGGTCAAGTGGGATTTGTGGTGGACAAAGTGGCGCTGTGGTATTTTTTTTCCGAGTACTTCGGTTTCCCGCATCAATCTTCATTCCACCAAAAATTCTCCATCGTCATAATCACCCGGGGCAGGTACGGTAGGCCAATCAGTGGCCGCAGTGCTGAGTGGATCCAACTGGACTTCACCTCCCCACACCCCCACTATGCAAATTTAAAAATTTTTTTATCCTTGCCATAGATGACACAAAACGCCACTTCCAAGAATTCCTCCATTGTCAAGTGATGTAACGGGCTATTGCCTAACAATGGCCTGGGTATTGTTGACACAGAAGTGTATTTTGGTTGTTCTGGAAATGTTTTATCAGCCGTTACCTAGCAGTGAATGACTTTTCTTGTTGAACTGTTCAGACTTTCAGTCGTCATGTCACAGTATGTTGGTTTTCAGTTCATCCAGGTGGCATGGGTTATTGCAGGAGGGATTTTCTCTAATTTAGCACCATAGAAAAAATTTGTTGGTTACAAATCCAATGAGCATGGGGGCCCATAGTCCTCTTGGAATGATTCAGTCTGTGAACAACAGTGATAGCACATTTCAGTCTGTGTCACTTTTCCTATTGGTCTGAACTGTTTCACAAACTTCTTTGTCGCATTTTGCTGGTGCAAGACATCCAGATCAGTGGCTGGAATTGCTCTGGATTGTTTGAAATGATTCCATTATGAGGCGAGACTACGTGCTTCTGTACACTGAACACCATATTTTTTACTGCTTGCACTGTGTACTGTGCATACAAGTTTCACCACAGTGATCCTAACCTTCTAGCACACCATGATATTAATATTACTGACATTGGGTTCCCATTGAAAAGAATCACTGTCTAAGCATCACCACAGTGACATTTGTTACGGTGCACACTAGGCAATGCAGGCGAATTCCCATTGGTTAATGTCCTATATACCTTTAACTCCTGTGTCTCATATAGTGATTAACTTATGCAGTATTCTGGATATGAGACAGAAGTGGTGAGAGACTGATACATAGATTGTCTTTCTATGCCATGAGCTGATTTGATCAACTCAGCATACTTACATTAAAACTTGACAGCTGAAGAGAAGCTTCATGTTAATCACTTACAAGGGGACCTCTGTTTCAGCACCAGTTTCACAGCAAGGTAGTGTACCTTCCTTTTGACTTCCTGGCCAAAATATTAGGTGTCGTCATTCCACCATTTCTTTATAATATGTAATTTTTCTTCTCACGTTCTTCACCGTTCTTCTGAAGCCTCAGAAATTGAGGTGCAGATATTGAAAAAATCTGGAACCAGTTTTCCAGTTTTTCTGTAAGATGCTGAAATGCACTTGTTTTTTCTGACATAGTTAGCACTGGTAGTTTACTAACATTGGTCAAAATATGTAGTGGAAGTTTAATAATAAAAGTACAGACCAACAAAGATAGTTGTGTTAGTGATCGCAAAGAGAAATGTAGGCTTTACTAATAACCCAGTATGACTGCTTTTGCTATCTGAAAGTTCCCAGACTGTTATTATTGTAACTACCTTGGTGAAAGACGGTGAGAGGGGAGGCTCAAGCCACAAGCATGATGCTTGACTGATGTACAAATTCTGGTGTTTAAAGTGTCTCACACTGCTCATTCTCAGATATGAATAAAATAATGAAACTTTATGTCCTTCAAGCCATTATGGACAGGGTGATTAAAAAAATTACCTCACTGGAAACTGAACCACAGCACATGCAACATAAGTAAGCACTGCCAAGTGAGCTACTGTGGACAGCGTAAGAAGAGTGGCTCCATTTGTGAGGCTTAAAAAAACATTGAAGAATGTGAAAAGAAAAATTATGTACTGCAAGGTAACAGTGAAGTATTAACACCATATATTTTGGCTAGAATATCGGTGTATGATCCACTGTCACACTGCAAAATTGGAGTGAAATTGACAAGTTTCAAGAAAAATTGCTAGTACAGCATTTCTATTAATAAATGATGTTAGTTGTGCTGTACTAGTATTTAGAGGATACATGTGGTCATTTGAAGGTAATTTGAAGAGGACGAGTGGGGTTTCTGTGGAACTGCATTTACACACCAGCATCTATGGTGTTGAGAGCAGATAGTTCTGGGACAGGCATGACAATCAAAGGGTAAACACATTAAAAATTGATACCAGTGCATGTGCATTGGATTACATAAATTCTTCGAATTTTAACTTATTTATTAAAGAAAATCACCAATTCTTGAACCAAACACTTCAGTATATTTGTGTCACATTCGAATTTGATTGTCTCAGAACCTACATGAATTATGTGCTGAAATCTTGTTATAAGCTGCAATATTACTTCTGCATTAGGGAAATACAACTGAATTGTAGCCTTTGAAGATGACATGTTAAAGAACCTGGTCCCTTGTCGAAATAATTTTCTTTTATATAAGCATGGAAGTTCTTTACTTCCCTAATCAGGTTGATAACATCGTCAGGATAGTCTTTCATCAGAAAGTTTACACCTACACACATTTGTTCTTCCAAGGCTTCTAAATCAACCAGACAAATATTTCCATATCTTTATAGCATATGAGTTCTGTTTCCTTGGGCATCTGTTATTGGAATACATTTTGCTCAGAATTTGTCTCTTGGGGAGAGCCTGTTAGCATTAGATGTATCTCCATCATTTATATACTTTTATTTTTTGCTCATTGTCTTATATTCACCAACTTGGAGTCTACATGAGGCAGGTTTTCTTTCACAAGCTCAGTTTCATTAATATCTTGTCAAGTTTAATTCATGAAATAACCTTTCTGGATTTATGGTGGTGATCTAACAGATAATTCCAAGGTTGACTGGAACACAAACCCAGATTTTCTCTGAGACTGCTAGGTTCTCCTAAGATCTAAATGTTTGTGATGTGGTGTAGTAATACAGTTATTGTGTTTATCAGTGAATCAGTTTATTTGTTCCAAGAATCCATATTTGGTGTTAAACCTCCGGATATAGAACAAGTCAATAACTTCAAATTAATATAACATACATATTGTACATGAGGCAACTATACTATAAAACTTAACTACCTACAGATTTCATACACATCACAATTATACAATACATCATCCCACTTGCAGAAATTCAATAAGCAAAAGAAACCCCTGTATCCCGAATTTATATATTTTTAAGCCATCGGATAGAGAACACGTCATATACATATATTAGTTCTGGACACAGAACCAGTCGTCTTACAACAGCATTCATAAAAGATACAATAATTATACATAATTCAGTAATTTGACAATATTTCTGAGAACTAGAACTAGTCCTCTTACAGCTGCAGTCACAAAAGAACAAATATTAGCAATTCATCAACCATACTATTAACAGTCATACGGTGTAAAACATATCACACTTATATACACATATATATGATAGTTCTGAAAACAAAACCAATCCTATAGTCACATTCTTANAAAGAACAAATATTAGCAATTCAACAACATGCACAATTCATCAACCATACTATTAACAGTCATACGGTGTAAAACATATCACACTTATATACACATATATATGATAGTTCTGAAAACAAAACCAGTCCTCCTATAGTCACATTCTTAAAAGAACAATAATAAAACAATTTAACATCTTAACAACATGAGCAATTTATCAGCACCTTACTAAGCTCACATTTTGAAAATGCATATAAAAGTATGAAATTAATACCTTATACAGTATACCATATAAACAGCATTATAAAAGGTTCAGTTCGTCTTATATTTAAAATACTCTTCCAACGTATAAAATGAATGGGAACACAAGAAGTTTTTCAATTCTAATTTAAATTGTTTTGTATTATTGGACCGATCTTTTATTGTGACAGGTAAGCTGTTAAACACCTTAACCCCAGCATAATAAATTCCCTCTTGAAAGACTGACAAATGAGTCAAAGGGTGATGCAAGTCAGATTTATATATTATATAAAAAGTTTCAGAGATAATGGAGGTAGGAACTACACGTAGCTGTGTCAGTTGGGCCCAACTGAGTAGGTTTCACCCAAGGATGGAGACAGAATCCAGTCTCCAAAAGGTGTATTTTAAATAAAAAACAGGATGACGAATAATGTCCAGAAAAATAATAATTTTGCTAGCTTCTCTTGTATTTTTTTTCAGGCAGCATGGATATGAACAAGAGCTCCACCAACTGAATTATATTGCTTAGCTAGGAATTTAAGTACTAACCAGTGTTCAGTAGAGGCAGAAAGGAACCGTGTACTGCAACTATTCAGCAATCAGCCGCAACACTGAGCAAATGTCCAGCATGTGGGAAATATATATAGCATATTTACCTTTCCCCAGAAGTGTCTACAATAGGCCATTATATCTACCTACCGTGTTAAATGTATTATCATGCAACTGTCTACACTTACGGGAGTCAACTTTGCAGTGATACAAGCCAGCACTTTTTTGGCCATATTTTCAACACCATAATTCAGGGAAAATTAGAAATGGTTCAATGGTAAAACCAGCAAAAATGATACATATCTAGGAATTCCAGATTTTTATAATGAAAAAGAGGGAGAATCTGAACCATCATTAAGTTGTATCACTGGGAGGGTGCCAGAAGTATGATTACTGATTAAAGTGTAAAACCTTACTAATTATACACATGACCACATCACTATGCAAATTATTTATTGTTTATGCATTAGTAGGCTATAGACACAAACAGGCTCATGCTGACTTTACACATCACCAGCTGGTACCACTTTCTGTATTAAACACTCCAATTAAAATAAATTCCAACAAAGACTAATCCAGTGCAGAAATAAAAGTAAAAATGAGAACTCCTGTGAAGAATATGAGATTCTCACGGTGGTTATCAAGTGTACGGTTCTGGGATATAATGCGTAATCCGTTGGATGTCACCCAGAATTTAGGAGGAATGTATCAATGTTAATGAATGTTAATCAGAGTTAGTGAGCAGAGGAATATCCTACATGAAATAAGAAAACGGAAGGCTAATTGGATTGGTCATGCTTTACGCAGACACTGCCTTCTAAAAGAAGCTATCGAAGGAAAGATAGATGGGCGGATAGAAGTGACAAGACAAGGAAGAAGACGTAAGAAGATGCTGGATGACCTTGGGGACAGAAGAGGATACTGTCATTTGAAGGAGAAAGCTCTAGATCGCATTAAGTGGAGGACCTGATGATGGTGATGATGATGTATCAACTCCATCTTTAGGGTTGAAGAACAAGCAAGCAAGAAACCAGCATGAATCTAGCTGTTTCATTGTTTGAACTTCCTCAGTAAAGGGATCAGGCCAGCAGATAGTTGAATTCTTTAGAATTTTCATTTCATGCATCCTGTTGTGTTATAATGTACAACTTCTTTATTACAACCAACACAACAGTTGTTTACATTCCCTACAGAATGAACAATACTTTGTAAGATGAGGCACCGACTAAATAATTAACATTAATATTACTACATCTACATCACGAGCCTCCAATACATTTTTTATACACAAAATATAGAATGTTCCAATTTGACCATGGGAATGCAACAAAATTACAAAAACCAGTGACTGACTCAATGATGTAAAACATTAATCGAAGAATTTTATTCTTGTTTTATATAATCTGATTTATTTTATTTTTATGTCAAGTATTTTATAAAATTAATAATATTGTATCCAATTTTACTAGTATTGTGGTTCAGTGATGTATATACACCACTGATAACCATGTATTTGCCTGATGATGGCTATTAATAGCCGAAACGTGTAGCAGAGCCAAAACTAGGCACTGATCTTGATATCAGTTGTGTTGTGACGGTTATAATAAAGAAGTTGAATTCTTTAGAACCCGCAACAGTGAACTTACTGAAGCAGTCCAAATATTGGGAACAATTTTTGTATGATCAAGGTTCTTTGAAATTAATAATTTAAGCTCATAATTAGTTCCCCCCTCGAAAGTTAGTACCTCTCCTGGTTTAAGGAGTGCAGCTCAGGCCAAGCCTGAAGCCAGCTGCATGGCAGTAAATCAGTCCAAGTTAATGGGAAACACGAAACCAGGCACTTTCTAAATTCTTTGACTGGTACAGAAGTTGTAATTTTAGCAGCGTCTTTCTGGACCCATGCTACCCAAAATTTTAGTTTGATGGATATATAGCAGGTGGCCGAGTTCAGCTACTTGAGTTTTTTCTAATTGCAGGAGGCAAATTAAGCAGCCTCCCAGCTTGCCCAGTCCAGCCAGTCAAAATCTGAAGCGGGACCCTTGCACCAAAATTGTTGTAAACCAGGGCAGATGCTTATCTCCGTGGATGCTGAGTGGAACACTCCAAAAATTACAATATTATATTTAAGCATCCTGTTGCACTCTTTACGATAAATGATATGAACTCCGTCCCAAGTGCAAACAATAAATTATATGTCCTTGATCTTGCTCTCCTTTACACTACATGTTTCGGCCTCAAACGGTCATCATCAGGTGTATACACTCACGTTGCTGTTACACTGCACTTAGTTTAAAATTTAACATTTAAAACACATTGTTCCTTTCGTTGTTATTATCAACATCTACTTCGTTGATATCTGTCTGGTTTATAGATTATTTTTGTTACACACGTTGGCACTTACAAAATCTTTAGTTCTAATTTTAAATTCCTTTAAAATTCAGAGAAAAACATTTTAAAGGAATTTAAAATTCGAACTAAAGATTTTATAAGTGCCAACGTGTGTAACAAAAATAATCTATAAACCAGACAGATATCAACGAAGTAGATGTTTATAATAACAACGAAAGGAACAATGTGTTTTTAAATGTTAAATTTTAAACTAAGTGCAGTGTAACAGCAACGTGAATGTATACACCTGATGATGGCCGTTTGAGGCCGAAACATGTAGTGTAAAGGAGAGCAAGATCAAGGACATATAATATATTGTTTGCACTTGGGACAGAGTTCATATCATTTATCCAAAAATTACACTCACCAGAGGTACCCACTCAGCACATCTCGGACCATCTGTTTGTTTTTCTCAAATTATTGTTATCCTCAGTAAACAGGGTCGAACCCAAGTTATACCCTTAAGTTTGATTACTACTGTACTTCTGTAACACTTGTTAGTGCAGTTAATAAATTTTTGAGAGCTATTAATCGGTGTTTGTGTGTGAATGGTTCTGCACCTGAATGCGCTCCTGGTCACCCAGGTCGCGGTCAGTCAACACAACCTGAGAGGAGTCAATTTCTCTCCCTGAGCTAGGTACCTACATAACTGAGAGCGCAAAATATCCGGACTCATTAGCGATAAAAGTCAGGATCGTGGTGATATATTTTCAATGAAGTATTATACCCACATCTGCACGTTTAAATTTGAAGTTCCTTGATACTGCTGTTTTTAAGCAAGTTGTCATAATGTGGCTGGGAGAGGGAAGAGAATATGAAGGATTGCCTAATATGTCTTGTTGCCCATTATTTCATCTTTTCGTGAAAATGTGTGGAATGAATACCGAAAGAGTTACATATTCGAGTGTATGGTTATTGAAAGATGTTGTCAAGATCTGAATCATGTAATATACATGTGTCCTTTAACAGTGCCCGCCAGTTAAAAAATACGTAGAATGGAAAGGAAAAAAAGTTTGTTTTTTTTTGTAACAGATTGTCAGCGTTAAAATACCGGTCGTATATATCGGCGCTTTGCTAAACAAAGATGGAGGGAGAAGATAATCGTCTCGCCATCTGACCTCCGTTGACAAAATCCTGGTTATATTATTTTTACGATGGTAATAACAAATATCAAGGCGAAGTTACGAAGTTATACCTACTAAAGCTCATAGCAACAAGCGGAGGAAAACTTGGATTAAATTCAGAAGTTTCGAAAAGCGGTACAGATATGCCCCGCCATATATCCAGTTGGGACACGGAACACAGTTCCCAGAATCGGGGCTCCTGGTATCGCTGGATGCTGGAGGGAGGATTGTTGAAGTCGTTGAAGTTTGATTGTAGCTAACCTTTTTACGGACTTGAGACGCTTGGCGGTGGATACGTGACGTCAGAATCGTCAGAATGGTCAGAATATACCGTCTACTCGGTCGACCCGGTCTACCCTTCGTTACGCTGGAACACTGGAAGTTCTATACGTCATATGTAACGTATCACGGTAATGTTTCAGAGTTGAATGTGTGTTGGATAAGCGGGAGGAGCGGGAGAGCCAGGTGAACTTATTGATTAGTACTTATGAGGTACGTATAGTTGTTTTTCCTTTGAGGAATGTAGTTCGATGTACTTATCGTGCTGTTACTGACCGCAGTTCACGGCCGTTGCGGGACTGCAGAGCGCTGGTATAATACCTTTACAATTTGCAAGAATGCGATATACATGTGGATATAAGGGAGTATCATGTGTTTCCTTGTATTTATTGAAGCTTGTATTTCACAATATCGTTGTGCTGTAAATATATAGAGACAGTTATATGTATCTGTCTACCTGGAGTTAGAACTGAAGTTAAAAGGTTATTTATCGTCACATATTCCCGGTATTTGGTATTAATTTTCTTTTTCGCTGAAGATGTGACAGCTACCAGCAGGGCGCTTGAAATCAAACAGTAATGTTCAATTGAAGGAAACTATTAGAATAATTTTGACTGAAGCGTAAGTGACATTTGCTAGGATGATAGAGGATGTGTGAGCTTTGAGTGACAGTTATGAAAACTGTTGTATCTAGATAGGATGTAATATTTTTTTTTTTGTAGGATAGGTTAAAATTTTTAATTTTGGCATATGTGTACTTTAATATAAGTTGGTTGGGAACTAGATTGAACTGGCTTTGGTTTCTGGCTAGTGGGAGGCGTTGATGTTAGCTGCATTGATGTTCAACAACAGGAGTGTCAATTTGCAATATTCTGGTCACTGGCATGGCTAGTAACTAGAAGGAAAACATATTTAATAACTAGCCAATGGAGGAAAGGGGCTTGTATGTTAGAATGTTTTCTGTTAAGTATGTATATTTCTGGTTATATTATATAGGTCCCATGTCACCATAGCATGGCATGTCCTCAATTTGTGAATGGAGGAAGGGCCCTCCAAATATGGAGGGTAACTGCAAATATAGATTTTCCTATAGTTTTGTTGGTCTGTGAAATTATGGGAGGAACATAGATTCAGGGTGTTTGAGAACACGTTGCTCAGCAGGAATATTTTGAACCAAGAGGGATGGAATGATAGGAGGCTGGAGAAAACTCCATAATGAGGAGCATCATAAATACTCAGATAGACTTGAAAGGATTCTGACAGTGGTGTATACACTACTTCTTTTGGTTTATTTTGGACTTCACCCATCGTCTGGTATGTGAAAGACAAAGAAACACGACGTTTCGGAGACTGGATCTGTCTCCGTCTTCAGGTGGATAGGGAAGGATAAACCTACTCAGTTGGGCCCCTTAGAAAGAGCTAATCTCAATCACTGGATTGAGTGATAGGATCACTGGATCACTCAATCCAGTGATTGAGATTAGCTCTTTCTAAGGGGCCCAACTGAGTAGGTTTATCCTTCCCTATCCACCTGAAGACGGAGACAGATCCAGTCTCCGAAACGTCGTGTTTCTTTGTCTTTCACATACCAGACGATGGGTGAAGTCCAAAATAAACCAAAAGAAGTAACATAAATACTCTTTGCCAAATATAATTAAAATGAACATTTCAAGGAGGATAAAGTAGCAAACATGGGAAGAAGGGGAATGTATGTAGGGTTTCATTCATTCATTCATTTCCTTTATTTTCCATATATCTATACAGGCAAAAAACCTAAGATGTGGAAATAGTCCCTTTGATAATAGATGTATACATGTAATAAATTACATAAGTCACACAACTAAAATAATAACAATAATAATAATACACACACTAGTCAAGTAACATAGGCAATAGAAAAAAAA